>NC_056735.1:1916836031-1917101031 GCF_019279795.1 Protopterus annectens
TTTGTCTGATTGCATTTTACAGCCAGCTGTCTCTCAGTTGCACACAGGTGCTATGAGTACTTATGTGCAGAACTAAATGCTCTGGATTGTGACCAGTACAAACCTGACTGGCAATACTACTGAAAATAACACCATCTTGGTAAATGAAGCTTTACCTGTTTCGTGGTTGACTTCAAAGTATTCTGCTGCTGCTTTCACTGGATATAGCTTTTAGTGACCATAATGTGAATTAATCTGCTGTTTTTTTTTCCTTCTTCTGGTAGCAGGCAGATTAGTTCCAGGCCTGTAATTAAGTTTTAGACAAAAATAAGACTCCAGTGAGCATTTTTTAAACTGCATTTCTCTTTTGTAAATAAAGCATTTAAGCAGTGTGCTGTACTTAGCACTGCAGCACCGCAATGTACACTGTACAGACGTAGATGTTCTATGTTCCTATTTTTTACAAACAGCATAACTTGTGTATTCATCCATATTTCATTTTTTCACTCTATATTTTATTGTACTAATGGTGCAATATTTATGCTCCTCCATAATTCGCCCATTAACTTATTTAAAGTGTATTTGGTGTTTATTTTCACCTTTAAAAACACTCACACATCTATATTGTGCAATATTACCTCATTACAGACTCAGTCAGCTATATCCTGAAATAAATGTGCTCACTCTGTTATGCATAGTGCAACTTATGTGCTCTTATCTAACATGCATATTCTGTGTTTCTTTTAATTAACTCTAAAAATTATTGCATAAACATGGGATGCCCTAATACTTGTATCCCTTCTGTTGCCACCCTCTTAGTACTTAGTTTACTCAGACAATCTATGAACTTGTTTCTGACAATAGCCATATCATACTCAACACAAATACTTCTGTTTACAAGAGTTAAAAATGCTAACTGACCTGGAAGCTTCCCACTCAGAAAAATGCATGGCCTGTGAGTATCACTCACATTTATCACAACCTAATCAAACTCACATTTAAATGCCTCATGCTGCAGCTGTAAAAAAAATCTCTGGCAGAAAATCCTCCAAGGACTAGAAAGACTGGTCAAAACAGGAAATCTGACACCGTATCTCTTTCATGCACATCTATAGCATTGACTCACCAATAGTCAAATCACCTCAGAGATGTCAATCCTAAATATTGTAAATAAAAAAAGTCTTAGTGACAGATTATTCTATAGTCAGGCACATAGAGTCTCTACTCACAAGTCTGCACAAAAAAGAGGTTACTGTAAGCTGTCCTTTAGATGGCATGACAAAAGATGTCACAAAGCCTGTGTACAACCATTCACCAAACAAATAGGATTATGACATTGTGGAGACAAATGTGGGAGTGAATAATACGAGACAAAAAATTGATTGGGGCAGAATGTTACACATGACAGCGCACTTCATGCATGTGAAATGAAGACAATGCACTGATCTTGACCAGATCTTTTCATCTCTAAAAATAATGTCCTCATACAAAGAAAAGATAATTAGCTTTAACAATGGGATGAATAGTTGATGTCATTCTCGGGAGTTGCAGTTTTTGTAAACATGAGATGACAGTACAGCTTGCTTCACCAAAAATGGCCTATATCTCTCACTTCAAAATTTACAAATATTAGCAAAGCTGTTGCTTCCACTAGAGTGCCTTCTTAGGTAAAATTCAGCTAATGGTTATTCCAGTGTAACAAACATATCCATAGCAAAACTCACTCATGTTAAGATGTCTCTTCTTAATACAAGAAGATTGAACAAGAAATTGCCTGATCCTGAGGCACTCCTGGATTTGGAACACATCTGTGTTTGTGCAATTACTGATACTTGGTTTAAATATAAAAAATGCATTCCCATATCTTGATTTTATGCCTCCTATGCCTTCAGGCCCGAAGGTTACTGTGGTGATGTCTCCATATTTGTTATGGACTTTATTACATTAAGACAGATTCCCAGTGACCCAAAACCGAACACATAGAACTCCACCTCACTTTAAACAGTTTAAACTAGAATCCTATAATCTGCTACAAGTCACTGGTTTCCCAATGATCACAAAAGAGTTCTAAAGGTACTTTATGAAGTCCCTGTTAACAAAAGTTCCATTAGAGACTTTCACTGTTCTTCAGTAAACTGGAGCACCTATGCCTCCACCATAGAGTATACACAGAAGTTATTAGACTTAATAAACAAAAACTCAAGTGAACAAATAGTTACCACACCCATTGCACAATGCAATATCCTAGATGTAGTCCTTATAAACATAGTTTATTCATTATGCCCTTACAAACGTGTGATTATAACTTTCAAAGTTATCTAAAGCTTATATAGCAAATATATCTGAATTCAAGGATTTCAAACCTATTCCAATTTTATGAAAATTCTAAAACAAATCACCTAGTGATCTACCAACATAAATACACTTAAAAATTCCTCATATTATAATGCTGATCTAAACTTCTCATATTAAGGACAGTATAAAAATGCTATTAAAAACTTGAAATCTTGAAAAATACTGTTAGGTCTGTTAATGCAGCCTATGAACGTATGTTAGCATCTATAGTTACGAACAATCTTCAGCTCTATCAGCAATATAATGAATAACAGCAAACACGGTTCTGAACTTATTCAAAATGGCAACTCCCATTTGGATCCAATTAACATTGCCAGGATACTAGCAAACAAACTTTCCTACTGAGGCATCTGTTAACATTCCATATATTTTTTAGTCTCTTGCACTACCTCTTATCAAAAAGGAACATGTAATGAGTTACCTGAGACCAAAATATTTCTTCCAATAGGCTTTATCCCTAAAGTTTTGTGTACTACAGTGGTGATGTCATGCTTTTCCACAAGAAATCATATTACCAGGAAATTATAGATCAATAAACCTGAAAACCATCATACAGCCAAGGAACATATTATAACTGACCTCATTAAGTATGGCATCTAAAATCTTATTAGACTTGATCTTCACCAGTTTGTTTGTTAAGGAAAGCTCCTGCCTAATGAAATGAAACTGGTAAAGTTCTTCAAGAAGTAATGATGTTCACACTGTGTAGCTTGACCTGGCTGAGGCATTTGACACTGTACTCCATGTGTGCATCATAAGTAAGCTAAATGCTTTAAAAATAAAACTCTGTGTGGTTAGATGGATAATAAATTGACTAAAAGAGAGAACCTACATTAAACAATATTAAAAATTGGGTAGGACTGTATTGGCTTCACTCTGGGAAAACAGAGAACAACATTAGCAGTAGATGGGAAGTATTTAATTTCAGACTTACATAGATATTAAATCAGTCAGGCAAATGATGGGTGATAGAGAAGCAGAAAGAGAAGGTCATACATTAGGACCATTTAAAATAAATAACTCAGAAATATGTTAAAGGGGGATGGAAAGATAAGGTGTTATGTATTAAGATGTTTAGTATCAAGAGGGGAGCTAAAGAGAAAACAGTACATGATTCAACATTACAAAAGAGACAGGAATAAGCTGTTCTAATGGGCTTGTGACTGTAACATATGCCAGCATAGCTAGCTGGTGTTTTGTAAAGAATTTTGTGTCATTTGGCTATCACACTAATTTATACAGATGCTTTTGTCAGTAATGTATCGGCAGTGTTATTATAACTGATTTCATGTATATATTTAAACAGAGAAGAGTAGAAATTTTTGAAATTGTTCTATAGCTTTCAAATACTGCAACATATCTTACCAAAGCTCTGATTGTTTATTGTACCAGAGTCAGGTGATCAAATGTGATGTCATTCCATTACCAGAACTGAGAGGATGGAACTCTCACAGCAGTTTGTTTTGTTTTGTTTGGAACCTGTTATAAAAGTTATGTCAGTTATCACAGTCAGTTGAGTTAGTTCAGTTCAGTTTAATTTGAAGCTAATCACCTTGCCTTGTAGAAGTAAGCATCTCAGCATCCTATCTTGTCTTGCTGTATTAATTAAGTTAGATATGGAACAGTTATTCTTTAGACAGTCAGGAAATACAGTGAGATTAGTTAAGTAATGCTTTTCTACATCTGTGTGAATCTGTCCAACTGTGTCATTTTTTTTATTTTTCCTGTGATTGAAACTCTGGTGTTTATTGTACTTAGATATTTAGCATTCTCATGTGTTTTCTATTTTATTATTTATTATTAAATATTTTATACCTTTCATTGTGGATGGTCTTTTAAAGAATATTTTTAACATCTTGAGAGTACTTGTGCTTATTTTATTGACACCTTGGCCACTCTGAAAAGCCTTGCTGCTTTGGTTACATTCTACCATTTATATTAGTATTGATTTTACTCAGTATAATTGGATACCCTTGTAAGAGCCTTAGAGTGGCTGACTGGTGATAGAGTGGTGACCTTATAGTCTGGACAGAAGGAATACAGCTAACAGATCTGTACCAGCCTTTCCCAGAAGTATGTATGCGAAAATCAAATACCCAGGTGCGGGTGTGTCAGCTACTTAGAACTGTGACACAGTGCTCCAAAGTGAGTCTTATCTGGGAATCTGGAGAGACAGAGAGGCCAGTCCCAGGCCTGGAGTGTGTTCCCTGTATGCTCTTGGGGAAAAGTGTGTTTGATGCAGAAATCTGCATCTGAAAAAGACTGTGTAAATCCATTCCTGTTTTTAGTGGGTGTCTCTCACTGGTGTCAATGTTGATGATTGAGGCTCCTTGGTTACTGGCCCTGAGGAGAGACAACATCACAGAGCAAGCCAAATTTAAACAATTAAATTGCTAGTATACAGACTTAGTGTGAGAAAGAAAGCTCAGGCGATAATGGGGTAAAGGATACATTGGGTGATAGAGTCCTAAGCATGGCATCATGATGAGATATTTTCAAAATCTATATAAGAAACCTCAGCAGAATATTAAAATTGCTTGAGAGGTATTGAAGCCAAACACTGATGTACCATCACTCAACAAAGCTGAGATGATAGGTTGGATTAGAGATCTTTGGAAACTAAAAATAAATAAATGATTCAGTTCATGCATTCTCTGAAACCAGGAAAAACAGTTTGACCAAATGATCTATCAGTAGAAATATATAAGATAATACAGGAGGAATTAGACCTAGTATTACTAGCTTTAGATAATGATCCACAGTGATCTTCCCTATTTTTTTAGATTGGCGAGCATTATATTTTTTCTTAAGGAAGATAAAACCCTATCTCTACAAGAGGATTATCATCCAGTCTCATTGAACCCATGAGAAACTAACATCCTGTCTAAGTTATTGGCAAACAGATTTCAGGTTTGTGCCCCCATCTTAATAGGTCAATATCAATAGGCTTTGAAAAAATGTTGCCAAGGTATTCCAGATATTTTTATAATGTTTTGTAATCTACTCCAAGGAAATTCATTGGTAAACCTAGAGATTTGCTGTTTGTGGACATTCATAAAGACTTTGAGTCCCTTAATTTGGTACTTATGTTAAAAGTTTTACTTTGCTATGGAATAAAGAATTAGCTAAATTCAATAAAGCCTACACAGTCCATTTACACTGTGTGCTTGTGAGGCAGTAGCATGTCATTTTGGATTCAGTAAGCGGTACACACCACCGCAGAAACAAGATAAACACCATGGCATGCTAATTACAGCATAAGCAGCTGAACTGTATGATAATCAACCAATCCAACACAGAGGAGCCATTCAACAAGCTATAAAGAAACAGTTTAGATTCAGTGCTGGTTTTCCCTGTGAATTCCAAAACCTATTAGAATGCAGCCAAGGAAAGGAGCTTACGCAGAAACAATGTTAGGAGCTGCTGTTGTTTTAATTTATTTGTATGTACAACAGGCTGAAGTCTATGCTGCTGCTGCTGCTAATTGACCTTGATCAAGAAGAAGAAGAGTTTTCAGACCCCATTTAACTTATCATAACCTACATGACATGGAAACTGTAGAGCACTACAGGATGGACAGAGACACACTACAGGAACTCTTCAACCTCCTCCGTCCTCAGCTCAGAAGCAAGGCAATCCAAGGGTAAATCATCCCAGTGGAGACAAGGTGTGTGTAGCACTTAGAATTTTAGCTACAGGTGCCTTTTAGACATCAACAGGGGGCATACTGGGGGTATTACAGTCATCAGAATTCCGGATCTTCCCTCAGTTCCTGCATGCAATGCTCCAACATGCCAGTGACCATGTATATTTTCCCCATACTCCTGAGGATAGGTGCAGAAATATGCAGGAGTTGTACACTGACGTATTACAATAGTTTTCACATATATAGAAATTAAGGCACCACCCAGGGAAGAGGGTAGGCTCTACGTAAACAGAAAGGGTTACTACTCTATTAACTGCCAAGTTGTGTGTAATGCCAAGGGAATCATCTTGAACATGTGTGCTGGCAACGCTGGCAGTTACCATGACTCACGTATCTGGCAAACCTCCCAACTGTACCTGATGTTCAGCGGGGGGAATATCCCACAGGATCATTTACTGGGGGATGTAGGTTATGCAATGGAAGTCTGGCTGATGACACCCATGAGAAATGCACACACACCCACTGAAGAATGCAATAATCATGGACACACTCAGACCAGAAAAATCATATAGCACGTGTTTGGGCCACTAAAGTCATCATTCCTGCCCCTAGATACATCTGGGGGAGCCCTGCAGTACAATACACAGACATGTACTGAAATATTCATAGTATGTGTCATGCTACACATCATCCTCAAAAAACAGCTTCAGCAGGATCAACAAGGGGAAGGAGCACACATTCCACCACCAATACCAAGGTCACCACACCCAGAAGCATATGAGGAGTCAGAGGTGGAACCACCAGCTGCTGTAGGTATAATGTAGGCATGTTCAGTTTGCCTTTGCACTGGCAAAGAAACAATGCATAGCACGCTCATTCACCACCTAAGGACATAAAACCTTCATCCTACCCACATTCATATATTAATATTGATACAAGGCAACTCTCATAATCTTTACCTCTCCATGTACTGGCTGTGTATTGCTTGCATCAGACAGAGTTAGCCCTGAGCAAAAACTGTGGTAACTGCTGCATTTATAAAGTAAGTACTAAACCTGGAGTGTGTTGTGTAATAACATGAATGAGTGGCATATCATTGTATTTCTTTACTTGGTACTGTTAGCAAACAAAAGGTTGGAGATTTGTACAGAAATGACCTTAAAATGTGACAGCAGAGACATATCTGAGTTATATATGTCCATTATTAAGTAGTAGGCCTCAGGCATCAAAGCTTCACACAGTCATACCTCTGAACAGTACTGATGATCACTGCATGCCCTCAGTTTAGCACCATACATTTGTACTGGAAATTCATTAAAGTGAGAAGTTAGAAAGTAATGATACATACTGGAGTGGCAGACTTTACAACCCTCACAAGATCATTCACAATTGTTTGTTTGTGTCTTTCGGCTTTTCCCGGTTAGGGGTCACCACAGTGGAACTCCGGTCCACTAATGATTGGCAGTTGATTTTTACATACCGGCTTGCCAGGCCTGACGCACAACCTTCAACGAAGGTACGCCCATTCACGCATGACTGCATGTACAAGATGCTCTAGCTGAGAATCAAACTGGACAGCGTCTTACTGTGAGGCAACAATGTTACCGCAGCACCACCACCGCGGGTTAAGATCATTCACAATAAAGTTGGAAAATTTTGATGCTATCAACTGTCTAACTTTCTAAGGCCAATATTAGTCAAAGGTACAATTACCAGTTCAATATTACAAATGCAGATATACTAAGCACTGAGTCAGGTATGGACCCTGAGCATCGGAGACAAAGCTTAAAAATCCCCGTGTCCAAAAGATAGAAAACATGAATATGGTACAGTTATCATCACTTGCACAAGGGTGTTGTGAGGGGTGGGGGCCAGGAAGTCTAGGCTGACACAAAAGATCAGTGAGTGTGTGAGTAAGAAAGTGAAGCAGGCAGACATTTAGATAAACCAACAAATGGGCAGTAAGACAAATGAGTTAGAAGTTGCACGGCTGAACCATGTAGCTGTTGTGTGTGTATCTGTAAGGGTCCTTCAGGTGAAATTGATGTGTGAGTGTCTGCATGAACACAGCCAAGCTCTGCATTAGCTCTACATCTTGATATGTTGGACAGATGTGACCCATGCATGGTAAAAGTGGCAGTTCATCTTTGACATCTCTGATCAAAAGAACTGGCTGTGCCTGGAGTTGCACTGACACATCAACACCCACCTTCAGATGCACTGCTGCTACCTGACCGCATGGCCTGCCATGTCTGAATGTGGACAGTTCATCCACTGATGGAGCAGTAGAAGTACTGCCACTATGAGAGCATGTTTGTACATGGCCATGTTGGTTAACAGCAGATAATGTGGCTGATCTATGCCCATGAGGATACCATTCCCTCTAGCAGATGTTCCCTCACAGACACTGTTCATTCCATTACAGACACCTCTTGTTCCAAAGCGTCATTCATCTGATCCTTTGAACTGGTAACACAGTGGAAGTACCAACACATGTCAGCCTGTGCTACATCTACAACTCTGAGCACTTGTCTTGAGTACCTATGGGAACATGCCTGTGCCTCCATGAAGGACTTAAACATACATTGACTGGCTTAGGAAGAGACACCTAGATAAGGTGGAGGAGGGACAAAAGGCCTCCTTTGAGCACCCATAACCACCCTCCTGCATGGCACCTCGCCCACACTTTGGCTATGACCAGAGTAAACAGACACTGAAGCTACAGTAGCCACACTTCCCTGATCAGTTGGGTTGCTCTACATCTGTCCAGTATCTTATGACTCACTGGAATGGATAAGCATAGGTCTACTGGCTGTGTCTGAAGGAATTGCAGGGGGTGGCTGTATGTCAGCCTCAGTGTCAGATTCAACCTCTGTACCTCCCAACTGCACCTCTGTTTGGTCACCATCGTCGAGTCTGCTGATATACTGACATCAGAAGGTAGAGGTCCCACACTTCAACTGTCAGTTTCAACTGTGATAAAAAGTAACAAACACAGGAAAAAAATAATACTCACACTACTATAGTCCAGTATATGCTAACAAAGTAACAGTAGTGCCACTATTACAGACAGTACAGCAATACACACAACAGTCCTGACATCAACATTGTACACTAAAATATTTCTTTAAATTGCTCAGCAGTACTAACATAAAATGTTTTGCTTACAATATGCAGATGAGGTTCTCATCTACAAGTTGGATGGTCCTTGAAGAAGTTAAGCAAACAGTAATGGCAATATCATCACAAAAACATTAGCACAGGTGGTAATACTTTTTCCTCTTTATATGTCCATTAACTATACTTTCAACAGTAACTTGGCTGACAACTCCTACCTAAGCTAATCAATCACAATGTGTTGTTAACTGTTTCAATCTTAAATCTACCCCCCAAAAAAAATCTTGTGTCACAGAAGTTTGTGTCTTTTGGCTTTTCCCGGTTAGGGGTTGCCACAGCGGAACTCTGGTCTGCTAATGATTGGTAGTTGATTTTTACGTGCAGAGTTACCAGCCCTGACGCATAACCTTCAACGAAGGTATGCCCATTCACGCATGTCTCCACGCAGAAGACGCTCTAGCTGAGAATCGAACCAGACTGCGTCTTACTGTGATGAGATAATGCTACTGCAGCACCACCACTGCGGGTCTCTTGTGTCACATAAGTAATGTATTGATTTCAGGTGTTTTACTATACAACAATATTTAGCAATTGAGATACCAGTGCCTACCTGAAAGTTCCTCCTGGGACATGTTTGCTGTCCCTGAAACAGTTACACTGATGTCAAGTACATGCTGTTCTGCACTTTCCTGGGAGCTGTCTGGATACCTGACAGTGAACAGGAACTCTTCATTTGGTGTTCAGTGGTGGCTCCATAGCAGGTCCTCCTCTGGTACCATCTGTTCACATCTCATTGAAGAATTTCTCCTCCATGCAGATGTCACCATATTTGTGGCCATAAGGTGCAACTACTCATATGTTCTGCCATGACCATCCATGGCATTAACATCACAATCTCATGCCAAATTTGCATTCTCTATGCTATATCTCCCCATCTCCACTCAAGCAGGAAGGCACTGTGTTGCCTAAAAGCATCCACTATCACTTGAGCATCAACTAAGGGTGGCCCTTGAGGATTGTAATGGCTGGGTGGCATACTCCTACGTGTCCTAAAAGACAACAGAAGAATAAAACACATAAGTATGACATAACTAGAAAATAACTCCAAATAAAACAAAAAAGGTAGCATCACAGTATTACCCAATGGAAAAACATAAAACAGTCTAGAGATGTGATATACAAGCAACAGGCTGGATGCAAAAAATGGAGAGTAACAATAGCAGCATACCCTTGTCTGTACCATAACAGAAATGCAGCTTTGCACCCAACTCACCGCCCAAAAAAAAACAAAACAAAAAAAAATAGGCAAATGAAACATTTTGCTAACAAACCATCTTTGAAATGACAAAAGTGCTATAAAATGAACTGTCCCTGAAATATTTGTTCATATTAATCGCAGAACATTCCATTTTAAGGTACTGGCAATCATGTATACCTGTGAAATGCCTTGACAAACATGCCCATGGCATCACTTCTAACTAATGCATAGAGATAAAAAAGTAAAAGCCTTTGTTTCAGATTTTTCTTAATTACCTTCTAGCATATGTAGTATGTAGCTGACAAAATGCAAGCATACCTTCTGAAGTTCAATAATCCTCTGTCCAAATATATCCCAAAGTAATAGTGTATGATCAGTCTTCTTCACATAAAGTCTCCTCACCTTCAGTTTGCCTAGCTACACAGTTGCCTTTTTAGATGACATAGATTCAGGGCTGTTAGCATGGCAAAGACACAAATGAGGTGTGAACTGATTAAAATTGCTGAATCCCAAATATTTAGTCCCATGTAGGAGATGTAAAAAAAGTGCAGGAACTGCTTCAGTGTTTGTTTTTAAGAGATTGCATTTGTAAATGATTACTGGTTGGGAGGAGGAAAACACAACAACACTGTTGCAGACTGCCTTACATCCAATGGGTGTGTCAGGTTAGACCTACAATTTGTTAGGTGTAAGGTTGGAAATGTAGGTAAGCAGCACACAATTCACAGATTGTGCTCATTAACATCCAACCTAGTGTCCATTTGTTGGCAATTGCATATGATATTATTTCCATTTAATATCCTCACACATTTTAAGGCCAATGATATAGAATGGCTTACAAACTGCATATCTCAGACTACTGGGCAGATAACTAAAGAATGACCAACAAACAGCGAGAGATAAGACAGAGCTATATATTTGCACGCAATAATCATAACAGGTTGTTTGATCACTAAGTGCACAACATCCAAATATAATAAATGTACAAATAACAATTGTATAGTTTCATATTACTGTAAATGATGTTGCAGTTGATTGTTTACAGAGTAATTTCATTTCCCTGCTGCAAAGTTGGATTGGAGGCAAAGAGGGATAAGGCCACCATCCTGCATTCTGAAGCTTCATTGGAATGAGAGTTCAAATCCAGATCAATGTAGACATATCTCATGTGAACCATAATTTTCTAGTTTATATGTCATAGAATGATTGTCCTCATTTTAACTACTTGTCCCTTTTTGTCTTTTTCCCTTTTCTGTCTTGTTTCATTTCATTTTTTTGGGGCCAATGTTTGCTCAATGTGGTGCTTAGCACAGTCATGGGAACTAAGGAAATTAATGTCAGGTTTGGCAGTGCTTATCTCATTTGTGCAAAGCATGGCAGTGTGCTTACTGGTCAATTGAACCACCCAAAAATCAGACGGAACACCTGCAGACAGGAACCAGATAGCCAAAAACAGAAACCAGATGCATTCAATTAATTCTAATGGGCACCATACAAACCTGCTAAGCAGGGTTGTAAGGCAGTTAGCAGAGAGAGAGAGACATTACGAATGATTAGTAAATTAGAGAATGTGATGTAACTAGTCCTGTGACAGCAGGTGCACATGCAGGGTTGGAGTACAGATGGCCCTGGGTTCTAATACATGGTGTGCAACCTTTTTTTTTTTACTGTTGCGACATTGCAGTTTATAGCAATGAACTGCAACATAGACAACTGTTATTTCATTTTTCTTGTGGAAACAAGTGTAAGTGTAGGACTGCCATACACATGGTCCTGGATTGTAATACAGGATATTCCATACACTTTGGCTGTTGTTACACTTCTCATTATATTCACTTTTAGTTATAACATTATAGATAGTGGAGATGATATTAATTATATGTATGCGGGATGAGACACCATTATTGTGTTATCAGATGTATGACTGAGGTTATACTGTGTACTATATTTCTGTAAGTATAATTCTGCTATCTGGACTTGCATAGGCTTCACATTTGACTAGAACACATACACAACTGTCTCTATATCCAACAACATTGTCAGGTCTCACACACACACACACACACACACACACACACACACACACACACACACACACACACACACACACACACACACACACGCACACACACACATGTGTAGCAGCTCATACTGTTACCTGTATTTATGTATGACTCCTGACTATATCTGAACAGCAGTTTTTCTGTGGTAAAGATGGAGAAATCAATGCTGTTGAAGAAAATGTTTTGTCTTTTATGCCTGGGTTTGAATACCACAATGGAAAAATCAATTTTGTCAGTGTATAAAGGTAAAAACAAATGTATCAAGTCATTACAGTACGTCTGCAAAACCAACTCACCTAACAGTTACCTTCCAATTTCCAATCTATATTTGCAGGCTACATCAGTAGACACCCCTGAAACTAAGGCCACTTACAATTATTTCATTCCTCACTGCTTGATACTGCTGATCTCCACTTAAAATCGCATACATGCATTGCTAGTAAACACGATAATTGGAACTGGCGAGAAAGCATCAGTTTCCATTGCTCTCTGCTGGTAGACATTGCTGACATTATTGGAGAAGGTGCCAGGTTTAGGGCACAGAGGATGTGTCTTCAGGAGTCCAGGATATTATTGGACTCCTGATAAACCACCACAGCAAAAGGCTTCTGCAGGGGGACTATTCTGGCTCCCAGTACAAGTCTGAGACATGAAGCGGTTTAACCCAGGCTGTATCCAATGTCACTGGTATCCTGCACACTGGAGAGCTATGTAGGCATCATTTTAATGACCTACAGAGGAGAAAGAGGGATACTGTAAACCTTTGGTTGGAGGAATGTAGGACAGCAAACATACCACAGCTGTGTAAGTATTAACTAAAGAGACTAATTGTATGTCTCAGAAAGCTTAATATAGGCATGACTGGTATGCATAATAGTCTCCTGTTCTTTTTTGTTCTTTCCCCAGCTGCTGGGATCAGGAGTTCAATGCCCGGCTAGACTTGAGAGACTGAGGGAAGCAAGTAGTATATATGCAGCAGAAAAGCAGTGTTATTGTAGCATTAAATGTTAAAGACAGCATTTTTGGTATTTTAGAGAGTTGTATCAAACTGAGCATGCATATCCCAACTGTAAAAATAGGTATGCATGTATTAGTCTATAGCACAAACCAATTGTAAGAGGCCAATATTAGATTTTAGTCAGAGTTTGTGGGTTCAAATCACAATTCACAAGAATACACTATTGTTATTGAAAGATAGTCCCTGGGATTCATAAAGCTTGCGCCAGGCGCATGCATAGCGTAGGCGTTATAATGCCAAATATGGCTGCCGAACGATTCAGGTACGATCCAGTTCCACGTGCACTACCGGCGTACACCAGATCTGAGCAGCCCCCGGCGTAGGTATGCAAATCACCCCATGTGCAGTGTTGCACCATGCAAATGAAGGCATATAGCGATTCATGAAGTGGTGCAGGCGTAGCGTAAGGCCACGGAAATGTAAACCAAAAAACACGGTTTACATTTTCCCAAACATAACATCGGAGCTCTGGAAGAGGGCCAGACCCAGGTATCACAACGTGAACCTATGCCAATGGTGAAATACACAGCCAATGGCATAAGAAAAAATGCGCAACACATAAATAACAACATTTAATGTCATGTCCACAGTAACGCACAGCAGAACCGCAGGGCATGTGTGCGGAAGCTGTAACATAAAGAAATAATATAAAAATGTAATAAAATCGCAACGTAATAGAAATCAGGTTTACAGCATAACACACAATGGTAGGCATGGAACACCACAACCAAGGTGCAAGGGTTGCTAAGGGCTTGCGATAGTGTTCGGCGTGGTAACTATGAATTAGTAGTCAATGCCATGCAAATGAGGCAGATAATACTGAATCGCAAATTTCCCACCGGAGGAAGGTTGTACCATACGGCGCAGCGGTATAACACTGAGGAGTGGCTCAGAGGAGATACTTGACATCAGCAGAGGGGTGTGCCACTGTAGCACTAAGCACATTGGAGCATTGCAAATCTGGCCTGTCCATTGCTAAGCAAAGCTGCAGGATAGGGGTGGGGAGGAATCGTTTAGCTGAGAGCACACATGGTGGCCAAAAGCACATGTGTACGAGGATGAAAACATGCCTGAAACCCAGTAATTGGATGCACGCGCCACAAACAATAGCAGAAACAGGAAGGTCAGGGGAAGGAAAGGAAATGCAGAAGTAAGATAATTGGAGTACTAATGAGCAATCAACACTAATCAACCCACAAAGGCCAATCGACAGCAGCTGACAAGTCCGCTTGCAGAAACCTGCAAAACAGGATAGGGGAGGCATGTGAATGCAAAGAAAGGAGGGGAGGTATTGGATTGCAAAGATAGGAGACCTGACACAGTAGAGCAAAGCAAACCGACAGCAGACCGGCAGTAGCACACATAATGCAAGATACGCCAGGTCCAGGAAAGCACAAATGAAAGTAGGCTGCAGGATGCACACCAGAAAATGGTAGGTGCAACACGCAGAAATGTAAAGGGAAGGTCAAGAGGTAATCCATGGCAGGCAAATGTAATTCAACACCAAAGGCACCACAATAGTAGTTCTGGCAGTAAAACACATAACATAATCTATAGCTACGAACGTACATACACACCCCATGACATCATCGGTGTTCACAGCACAATAGTATAAAGTGTGTAAGCACTCAACACACACCTGCGTATTCCCAAACACCGCACCATAGGTGTAAACACATGGGGAACTTTTAAAATGTACATGTTGGGAGCTGCCATAGCTGTGATTCATCAGCATGTGTTAGAGACTGATGGTGTTCTGCAGGATGATGCCGACAACCACCGCAGGCCTCGGAGGAGAAGGAGAGTGTTCAGACCAAGGGTAACCTACCAGGGGCTACATGACCTGGAGATAGTAGAGCGTTACAGGGTGGACAGGGACATCTTACAGCAAATAGTGGAGCTGTGCCGGCCACGCCTGAGAACCAGAAACAACAGAGGGGAACCCATACCAGTGGACACGAAGGTATGTGTAAGCCTGTGAATACTGGCCACAGGTACCTTTCAAAGGCCAACTGGATATATAATGGGCATTTCACAGGCATCAGCATCCAGGGTACTACACCAGTTCCTGGATGCCATGTTACCACATGCCAATGAACAGATATACTTCCCCAGAACTCAGGAGGAGTTGGCCAGCAATATGCATCACTTCCACCGTGTGGCACAATACCCAGAGGTACTGGGTGCGATAGACTGCACGCACATACAAATCAAGTCACCACCCAGTGAGCAGGGTATGCGCTACATAAACTGCAAGGGATTCTACTCCATCAACTGCCAAGTCGTGTGCAATGCCCAGGGCATTATCATGGATGTGTGTGCTGGCAGCCCTGGAAGCTACCATGACTCCCAGTTCTGGCATGCCTCACAGCTGTACCAGGTATTTGTCAGGGGGGACATCCCACATGGCCATCTCGTGGGGGATGCTGGCTATGCACTAGAGCCGTGGATGATGACTCCCATCAGAAATGCACACACACCCATGCAAGAACGCCATAATGAGGCACACGCACAGACCAGAATCATCATAGAGCATGTGTTCGGGATGCTGAAATCACAGTTCCAGTGCTTGAATACATCTGGTGGAGCCTTGCAGTACTCTCCAGGCACGTGTACCCACATCGTCATAGTATGTGCCATGCTACATAATATGATCCTGCGGAAGCAGCTGCAGCAGGGACAAAATGTTGAAGGCCCTCATAGCCCACCGCAATTGCCAAGGCCAGTACAGGCACAGAGAGATTCAGACCATGAACACACTGTGCCAGCCCCAGTAAGCAGATGGAGGTGTGCCCAATAAGCCTATGCCTTGGCAAAGAGGGAACGTATAGCACATACACTGACCGTGTAGGCCCCTACAGACTGACACCTCTCCACCTGCACACACAGTAAAATGGATGGCACACAAACATGACCACCTGTAAATTGTAATGTATAGGTGGCCCAATGTGTGACTCCGACATAGGCAGCCCTCAAACATTGTAAACACAACAGCCAGTGCAACACGGAATGCCAACACCTGAACAGTACAAGAGTCTTACAGCATCTGGTAGTGCTGTGTGCCTGTCACGTTCCCTGCCAGATATATATATATATATCTAGATATATATATATATATATATATATATATATATATATATATATATATATATGTACATAGATATATATATATATGTACACATATGCATATATATGACAGATAGAAAGGGCGATAGAGGGATATATGGTGATATAGATGGATTCAGCGATATCTGCAAATATGATAGATAGTTCAACAACATTCATAGCATCTTGGAGGTACAAATAAATAGGATACCGCCAACCATGGAATGCGTAACATACCGACATGCGTAACCACAAGGCTGAAAGACCGATAGAACACAGTACTGGAACAGTACATCCGCGAGTAATAGTATGATGATATGAAGGGACGGTTAGTCACCGCTGACGGTGTCGCGGTCCACGTAGGTACAGTGTTCAACTGTGTCTGTGAGTGCCGTAGTCTGTGTAAGTGTGCATTGAGGGTGTTGTGTGCATTTCTGTGTAACTAATGTGTGTGTGTCCGTAACATGTGTATGTTGGTGGCACGTCAGAGGCAGACCAGTATGGTAGGTGTGGGTATAGCTAGCAGTAGGCATACGGTTACTACCTGTACCACAGTAGGAGGGACATCCCCACCCTGGGCAGGTGTGTCCTGACATAAAACAGTACAAAGGGCAAATGTCCGAGATGGTAGGACATAAATATGTCCCATATATAATGTAACAGTCGTATTTAATAGTTATGCCTGTATGTAAGAAACTTAAATGCTACATGCAATATGATAAGTATCCAAAGTCACAACAATAGGTATGTAGTGAGGATAAAAGTATGTGCTACCTGTGTACTGACCATGGCTACGTGTTGGCCTGTAAACACTGCTTTGTGTCCCGCAAGTGTCCAACAATGACCATATGATAAGGTGGCAACCCATGGCAAACAGGCTCTTCTAACAACACAACCACAATGACTGCAAATATCTGGGACAGAAATACAAGAGATAGCTGTCACCTACACATATCCCCTGATATATCTCTGCAATTATGGAGGTATACAGGTAGCAAGCTCACCTGCAGATGATATAGAAACCAATTAACAACGGCCCAATGTACAATCTTGTAACATATGTCTACTAACTGTTAGCTCTCTAATCAGGGACGGAGCCCACACACATATATATGGATTATGTAGAAATGCAAGGCCCACAAACCGTATATGTTACGTACAACCACCGACATCCCCCACACTAGAAACTGAAGCAATACAAACTGTAATAGCAGCACAAACATCCAGTCAGTCAATTACATCTGCATAACCCTCAACATACCGTGTGAGAGACACAATTAAAGGCGACATGCAAAATTGCAGGTGTTGTATAATGGAACAAACAGCCATGTTACAGGTATTGATTGCAATACTCCGTTAACAGACGTCGGGATGACAGGTACACCCACATGTTGAACCAAATACTCTACCTGTCACACACAATCCACGGGGGACATGAATCCAAACTATACTTGTCTCCATGCATAGCAGTTGCAGTTACTCATAACAAAACACAATACAGACCGTCTCCCCGAAGGTAGGGCAAATAGGCAACACCCAAGTGGAGAATCCAATTATACACCACTGTCGCCGAGTAATTGGCGAATGGAGTAGCTGCACAGCTGATATGCAAGTAATTAGTCACTCAGGAACACCAATTGGCGGGAAGAATCCACATGTCTCAGGTATCGACGTATATAAGGATGACTTGCCAGACATTCAAACCGTATGCTCATACCGAAAAACAGTTGAAACACTGTGAGAGAGATAGAAATGAAACGCCGTAAGGACAACAAGGTATGTAGAACGCCCGATATGTAAGGTTATGTATAGCATGATCTGTTTTAATTAGTTTTACTGTATGTATAGCCTGGTTTGCATTAATTAAACGTGTACGCAATGCATAAAGTGGGGAAAGGTATTGATGTAGTGATGTCTTGCTGAGCATACTAACGCTTGTAGAATCTGTGCGTCCAGCAGTGGGACACAAGGTACACAGCACAGACACCAGAAGGGATGCTACATGAGGCCATTAAACAGAACAATGCCATACAACCTGCCGTCAGTGGTAGGGTATGTCCACCAAGGATGTGCCATAGCAGGGGATAGTATATGTTGATATACTGTCACAGCACGCATGTGTATGGGTAAATAACGTTAATGACATATGTAAGGTGGTCCCGCTGAGCAAGTATGCTTTGCATTATGGGATACTATGTGAAATATGTGTAATGTATAGTATTATAGGTAGATATGACAGATATTCTACACAGCATAACAGGCATATCATGCATACCACAGGTATCATCTATTGGTATGTACAATAACAGGATACATATGGCCTGTAGGTATGGGACATAGTAATAGCATGATAACTAATCTAAATGGAAGGGCTACCAAGTAACCATGCACAAAGGACATGTAATAGCTGCACAGGTGCATAGTGGGGTACTATGCAGTCTGTCAAGTCCGTGTGTAAGCACAACTACAGTGTTCACACTAGTGGCACCTCTCCAGGGTAGTGTCCTGTGAAGAGCAGAGCCAGGTGTCACCTGCACCACTGCACAGTACAGCCACTGCAGTGATCCCAGGCCTATATGTGTCTCCCAACCACCAAGGGAGGTATCACATGAACAGCGCTACTGAGTGTCCCTGCATGATGTACAGAGGACGTATGTTCCACAGCATGGTGAGTGTCCTGTTTGGGAATGTAACCCAGAAGCACATCCCACTCATTGTGGTGTGTGTGCACATATCCATGAGCATGATGCTCATAGTGGCTTCTGCTTATCTTGCGTATGAGGAGTATATCCATCAATAATGTTGTGAAAATGGGCCCTGTCTGATCAGCAGAGGTCACCCCTGAGTATGTAGTATGCAAATGTTTACAGATGTGGTGTCCATAGTGCAGCCGCATATTTAAACTGTCGGAGCTCAGTAAACGTCATGGCGTGTTAATGTTGTGGCATGTAAAGCTGTAGCTGCTGTGTAAGGTACACCCTAAATGGGGTGGTGTACCCTTGAATGTGTGTAGATGTCTTGAGTTCAGAGGTACAATGGGTGCCTATGTACCAGTTACACACCCAGTACAGATAGGTGTGGCCATGTAGGAGGATATCCACTCGACAGTGGCAATACGGTAACCACAGGAGTGGGTGCGACATATGTGTGTACTGCAAACATGTACAATGTGATATGTATGTAGGGGACTACCATCCATGTGATAGTCAGTGGGTGAATGGTGTAATGCAAAGGTGATGTGCATGCACCTTGTGTCATGCAGCTTGATGCCATGATAGTCATATTATGTATCTGTCACAGCGACACCCGTATGGTTGGAATCAGTATCAGCTGGTGGCGCAGTCATGGTGCTTGGTATGTAGGGGTTCTAAAGCTAGGCAGGGAAAGTCCCCTGTGCCAGCCTGTTCCGCGGGGAAGCATATACTTAACATGAGGGGCCCTATGACTGAGGACTGTGGTATGCCAAAGTACCTGACATGTAGTAGGTACTATGGTATGCTGGCCTCACTGTGTGTCCTGTCCATGAGCCACATAGCATAACATCCTGAGACACAGGGTACGATGTGCAGGTGGATTTGTATGTTGTCAATACCAGAATGGGGAATGGTGCTGAAAGGCAATGAGAGGACAATGTAGGATGTGTGGACTCCCGTACCATCAGCAACTTTCCTGGTAACTGTATGAAAGGAGTCCACCATGTGTAGGGGCCATGCTCTGGCCTTAACAAGCCCAACCTGGGTGGCAGCAGAGGACGGGAGACCAACAATGTCTCTGAGAATGACATCCTTGACGATGTGCCCCATAGCCACGCAGAACAGTCCAGTCAGGTGTGTAGGACTATAGTCCCACTCGTGCAATGCGGTGCCACCTGTGTGTAGTGTGATAAATGTTGATGTGTGCCATTTAGGGTCTACAATGTCTGAAACAAGGCTATTACTGAATATGGTTGCCTAGTGGGGAGACAAGTAATTCAGAGGTTGGTGGACATCACAGCCTGGGATGTTGGAAGGTGACATGGGGCCAGTGTCCCAGGACACATAGAGTGTAGGTCAGTACTGTGTAGGTGGGACCACAGGGACACCACAATGTTCATGTATGGATTGCAGCCCTGTAGTGAGTGAGAGGGTGTACTTTCAGCATTGAATCCATCCTCCGGCATGTTGCCAACAATACCTGGGTCTGCAATGTTCCTGAGTGACTGTTGTATGTGACAGCAGATGTGGGTGTTGCCATCGAATACTGACATACCACCATAATGCCTGGTGGTACACCCCGGAATGTATGGCAGTCATGTTTACATAGCTAGTCTTGGAGTATGTGATGAGGGACCCTGTGGCCCCACCATGGCTGACCAGTGAGCCACCCCACACATGGGAATGTACACCACTGTGCAACAGCCTACACCTATTTTTGTACATCATATGTCCATGGAACATGACCACCAGAGTAGTGTCTGTTATCTGGTGTGTACCATCATGGCTCTGTGTGGAATAGCATGATCCATGCAGTTGTGTACATGCTAATTAAGTGCACTGGGGTATGTGTCAGCATTTGTATGTGCATTGTCCATCTGCACGGGTGTCATGATGTTAACAACCGCTGTCAGCAGATGTCTGTAGTAGGTGTAGTAGTACACATGTACTGTGTATGCTGTGATGGGTGTGTTTCCGGGATGTGGCTAACAAGGTAGATTAGCATATGTTTGGAATCCACCAATGAGGGGATAACCCCAGGTGTGTAACACCAGTCACATGGTGGCAGTGTTCATGCCAAGGGTAATGTAGGTCTTGGAGGTGGTGTGTATGTGTTGATCCAGCAGAGTGGAGGGTATGACTCATGGATGTGTTGGTACATGAGTGGCTATCCCAGTGAAGTGTGGGGTAGTGTCAGTCACACATCAGTAGTAGCTGAGGCCCACTGTCCACTATACCACCATAGAAGGTATGTTACCCGTGGGGTATGATGTTGACTCTGTCGCTTGTTACAATGTGTATAGCAGTCCCGGACACAGTTATTTGCACATGGAGCACCTCTGATGTATTGTGCTAAGCAACTTTCCAGGATGTGTGAAAAACATAGTGGGATATGGGAACCTTTCAGCTGTGGGTGTGCCGGTCCAGGTATGTGCCTGGAAGGTATGGTCCGTCTATAACCTGTCATTGTAGGTGTGCTCTGCAGAGCCTACAGGCAGGTCACAGTCACTGCAGAGATGTTGGAGTGGTGCATTATAAGGTGTGCCTTGCCTGCGTGCATCACAGTGGAAGATGCAAGCAATGTGTCACATGACCCCATGTAGCGCATGCCAGTTACCGCCCTGCCGGTGACAGTTATTGGAAACTGTGCAGGACAGGCAGTATAGCAGCAGCAAGAGCCTAGCATGTCAGCTGTACTCCCAGGGCTGACATGTGCAAGTCATCTGTGCCACAGCATTGTGTTTGACCAGGACAGTCATAGCGGACAGATACCACATGCCTGTGGAATGACAATAGGAGCATAGGCAACTGTTGAAGTGACACAATCGGTCATTGTACAGTGGTATCATGTCTGGACGAATGCAAAATGCTCCCCAGGGCTAGGTCCACACCCTCAGGGCTATAAGACTGGTGAGCTATTACATGTCCCTGCACATGTAGTCTGTGAAGTGGCATCACTGGGCAGTCACACTAACATGGCGAATGACAGACATATCGTACCTGGTGAGGTGTGGCATGGGTGCATAGGTTATGTTGCAGAAGCAGTTACCCAACAGCAAGATGTAAGCGACTAATGCCCTGTGTAGCCTGCTGTGTGGAACTGCAGTGTGACACCCTGCAGAGTCAGCTATGACTGGTGTGTTGTGAATGTTATAACACACTATTGGCTGTATATGGTGGGCACACATGAGTCTGTGGGCTATAAGCTGGTGATGTTGTCTCCCATGATGGGGCTACCTCTGGTGCCTACAGTGAGTATGGAGACATACTGCACAGGTTGTCCTTGTAGGTGTGGCCAGTGGTGTAGATTATGTGAGACTATGTGATGGGTGGGGTGTGTTGCAAATGTTACACATCCCCAAATGACTGTCAGGTGCAGTCAGGGTTGGCGACAGCATTACCCCCAGCCATAGCTGTCAGCCTCCTGTCCCCAAAATGAGGAACATTAGCCCTCATACAGTGTGACAAATGGGCGAAACGTGGAACACTTACAACTGGCTTACTAACAGCGTCAACTAGGAAGGGCATATGATGGCTAAAATAGGCTGGTCTTACATATAAAACAGATATTCCAATGAATTACTATGATTCTCATCTATCTAGCCATGGCTAGCAGGTAAACCATGTACAACAATGAATGTGTGACAGACCCTTCCAATGTGGAACCTTGAGGAACATGCACCTTTTAGAACCCCAAATGAGGTACGTTCCCTGTAATGAGGTACACCTGAGATATGGGCCCAGCACGGCTGCAGACATGCATCGCCCACAGGCTGTAGTGCCGTATGTTGGGAAGTGAGCATTGAATGTGTACATGAGACAATTGCTCTATTGCCACATGTATGACATATCCCTCATATAGACAGGCAGTAGCACTGGTACGTGACAGTTGGACATGCCTGCATATACAACCATGTCCCACAGGATATGTGCATTATGTGTGTACAATAGCTGTCGTACCTTAAGCAAGCTGGGAAGTGTAGGATAGCCAGTGTACCTGTGGGAAATGGTGTGGAATGGGCTCTATAGTAATCATTAGCTCATGACATGCTCACATGTTCTGAACAAGTGCCTAGCATGACCATACAATACAGATAGGGTGTTGGATAATATCAACCCACAAGTGGTGATGACAGTCATTTAGGGTGGCATCGCACTATATCCCTGCTGAGTATGGTGTGCATGTCCATGAACCATTAGCACTGTAGATGTTAGCAGTACAGATGTACAAGATAGCATGGATATTTGATTACAAATACCTTTGTATGTCACAGGTGTGTTCCACCAGTGGCCTGTTGACAGACCAACAGCAAAAGGTGCAAGAGTGACATGTGCACAGCACATCTGTGCCAGATACAGTAGAACAGGGTTAATGTGTTGTACCCCACCCTCATTGTAGCCCATACCACACACACAAATGTTAGGCATCTGTGTATGTAAGGTTGTGAGTAGCCATGACCTATCAGTTTAGCTGTGTCAGTGTTGTGAACAACATACAGAATGGGCTGTGTGTGTGTGAGGTGTGTGACATATGTGCACAGTCTGATGGATGATACCAGCAGTGTCACCGCTAGGTAAACATCCCTGTACCCATAAACTCCTACCTAGGCTGTGGTCAACATTATGGACACTGTGTAAGGGATGGTGCTGTGCAGTGCACCCCCGACATGGTGACGTCTCCAGGCCCCTTAGGTAGTCATCTGAGGTACCCATGTTATGTCAGGGTGCCATCCATGAGCACAGAGAGCAGTGGCCAGGCATATACATCACTCTGGTGACCAATATTGGATCACATACCACCTGTAAGTGGTAATGGCTATGCATGGATGTGCGATAACAGCCTTCACAATCCACACCTCCACTATGCAGCATGCCATCTACATTGCAGATGGACATTTGCTACACCATGATGATGGACATGCTACATGTCCATATCCTGATCTATATGACATATGTCATGGACAGCCACCATCCTAATACTAGGATCGCCACAGGCTGGACAGATCCTTGTGCCATATATGTGACATACTCCCACCATACCATGCAACCCTGTCCATCAAAGCTGCAGATGTCATCTCAGTCATACATGGTGTGATGGCCGCATGGTAGATGTACTATCAACTGACTGGATCAGTAATGTGGCACTGATGCAGCTTGCGGTGGCATAATGGCCGTCTGTAACAGCGTGGAAACCGTGCCCGCACATGCTATGGTTGATGACCATCCCTGCGAATATCGTCTGACTATCCATTGTCCCATGTCTATCACATGTGTAATACAGGCGATCTGTGTCAGGATGTTGAACAGTTGTACAGTGCTGTGTAGATGTATATGGCAAAACACATGCATGTACAGGTGTCCATGCATATGTGTGCATTGTCACTGCTCAAGTCCATTCCGGCTGTGTCTGTGTTGATATGTGACATATACACAGCATCCAGGTCAACAGTAGTACCGTGGACACATTGAGGCATGTGCAGATAGGTAAGAACACAAGTGCAGGCAAATAGACATGCCCACAGCAAGACAGCATTTACATGGAGTATGAACACTGTAATGAGGTGACACACATATATGGTGATGATATCCAATGCATAATGGGTGTGACATGTGTGACACAAACACGTCAGTCATGTCAGTGTCATGGTGCCTTGCAAAGATAACTGTGCAGATGCAGTAGATGTCATAGAAATGTATGTGCAGCAGTATCTCTGTACATCTCTGAAACTGTGACCTGTCACCATCATTATGTTTTACAGATAATGCCCCGTACATGCCTCCCAGCATACACCCGCCAGGAGGATGATGTCCTAATCTCACAGCTCCATGACAACTATGACTTGTTGCTCAGCCATGTGCCACAGCATGCCCAGCAGCGGGATGACCTGTGGCAGGATCTATGCAGGAGGGTGAATGATGTGGGTGGCCATAACCGCACCTACCAGCAGGTGCACAGACACTGCACAGGCCTGATACGACATGCAAAACAGCATGCCACTGCAATCACCAGGGAACAAGGTGGAACAGGTGGTGGGCCACCAACCCAGCCCCCACTCACACACACCGAGGAGCTACTGGCCAGTCTGGGGACACCCAGGGAACAGCATCCAGAAACACTAGCTGCCATCGTGGAGGTGGGTGACTCCCAACCAATGAGCCTGGAGTTGCCTAGTAAGTCAGTAATGCACATATGGCTATTATATCCCATGTAGTTGCATGTGTCACTGTACATAATGTAAAGTAACAACATATGCCAGGTATGTGGACACACATGCTGTATACTACAGTATGCTACGTTGTGTATACACACATGTGCATACTATATGCTATTACACAGGTGAATGTGTGCACATGCACAGTGCAACCTGTGGCTGTCATACAGTCGTGGATAATGTTCTTACTGGTGTGTCACCCCTATACAGGTACCTCTGGTGTGCCGCACAGACATGGGTCCATTGCAGGTGAGACTGTCATCGGTATCAGGCATGTTACAGTGTAGATCTATTTGCCATGTGGCCAGTTAACACTTGCACACCTGAAGTTTGTTCCAGTCACAATATGCAGGTCGCACCACCATGCATTCACACACTCCACCCATGTGCAATATATTCACATGTAATGATACACAGACTTGAAACCACAGTACTTGTCATTGCGACATGTGTGGTCAGCTGTGCATACAACGGTGGAGGTGTTCTACAATGGAGGCATATGTAGTATGCATTGGAGCAACTTGTGTAGTACGCACACAGTACCACACAGTGAGCTGTGATATGGGCAGCCCACAAGTGTCACCATTGGGTCATATGCCCCTGCATCGGGTGCACACATTATGATGTGTCACCTGACATGTCCCAGACATGTAGTGTTCTGTCTGCAATATTGTCACACTATCACATGACCTATACCCCACATACCAAACATACAACCCATTGTCTGCATAGACGTGTGGAATGTGACATATCTGACATGTATGGGTGTATGTCATATGGGACCATACAGGCATGTGGAGAAGATGCCCATCACACACAACTGGCCACCACATGTGCACACATGGCCATGGGTGATGGCCAGAGACATGTAGCCACACAGTACATGGGATGTGTATACACCCTGTTGCACATTGTCCACACATGGTCCAATTATAGCCTTAGTTGACCGATTATACAGTTGATGTGGTACAGTGGACAACCTAAAAGCCTGTGCACAGCTACTGGAGGAGTCACTGAAGTCTACCATATATGATCTGTCGAACATCACAACTGCGTTGCAGTTATGGCTATGCAATGTGTACATATTATGCATTCTACAGCAACATACATGCCTCATGTTGCCATGCAATGGCACAGTGTCTGTACTTCACACTGTATAGCAATGCAGATGGCTCAGACTACCCTCTCGTGCTCATGCACATTTGCTAAACATCTGTAGGGCATACACACAACACTGCAATGTGAAGCCCATTATGATGCTGTACATGTGTCAGGACACCATTGTGTCAAACATGTATGCATGTTAATGCACATGTCAGCAAATTACATGTCAAGGTCACGTCATCCATGTTTACTGTTATCCTGTTCTGGGCCACATGGTGTATCACAGTGATGCATGCATACTACCATGATTGTGTGAACTGCATGCCTACTGATATGACACCTGCTTGCTGTAGTGTGCACCCCAGGGAGGTATGCTTACTAACACTATTAATGTCTGAGCTGCATGCCCTCTGCTCTATCGCAGGCATGCTGCATGCCATCTGACAAATCACATTCATGGTATGTCTGTGTGTCTGTGTTTGTCTGTGTGTGTGCCTGTGTGTGTGTCTGTGTGTGTGTGTCTGTGTGTGTGTGTGACTGTGTCTATTGTACATTACAGTATTTCTTTGCATTCACAGGTGATGTAGGTGCGTTACCCTCCTGCGGTCCATCTGATGTTAGTGTCCCCACAGATACTAGCGGTGATGAACATATGCATGAGGTACAGGCAGGGTTGTCAGGGGCTGAATCTGTGCCAATGGTTACCATCTCAGCTATGTCCCCCTCTTCCCCGCACACAGTTCTGCTGCCAACACATACCGCATCACCGGTGGCCATAGTGGAAGGACAGTCAGCGTCTGTTGGCGTGGAACAGGAATGTGTGGTGGCTACAGAAGGTGTGTCTACACACCATAGTGTCAGTGTAATGACTGCAGATGTGCCACACAGTCATGTGGCCGGTGCTGCTCGTAGGAGGACCTCTGGCAGACATGCACCTGCAGGACAGAGCGCAGCAGCTGGTATCACCAGATGCATGTTCCAGACTGTAATGGCAGCACAGGCATATGCTGAATGGCAGAACAGAGAAGGGCAGAGGCTGCAGAGGGCTGCTATCCATACCCTAAATGACAACATCCAGGCATTGGCAAATGCTCAACAGCAGATTGCTTATGTTCTGGATAGGCGACTAGGTGAAATGGCCGGAATCCTTGACCGAGGCATTTCAATCCACAAGCGGAAGCTGCCTGTGCTGGAACACCTGGTAGGAGTGAGGCATAGGCCACGTGGACGTAGGCCAGCAACACCACCTAGTGTAGGTCGACGTGAGCGTGCCACCTCACATGCCCGCTCCCATAGTGCCGGTAGCAGTAGCAGTGCAGATGCTGCTGTGCTGTCAACACCAGGACACAGCAGGCCACGTGGACGTGGCCCTGGATGGTCTCAGCGGGGACACGTTTCCAGCGAACATGTGTCGTCGGACAGTAGCCACTCTGTACCTCCACCTGGTAGTGCCAGTGCAACCCCAGGCAGGCACAGGTCACATGGCCGTGGACAGACACAGTGAGTTGTACAACATGCACTGTACAATATGGGGCTGTCAATTATATCCCGTGTAGGCATCACAAATGGCAGAACTGTGTACACACATACACGCACACAGCAAACACAACTGTAGGGCTCCACAATATCCACATGCATTCGGCACAGACATGTCCAGTCAACTCACTGGCCCTTACACACACACACATGATGTCATCCATTGGTGCAGCCTATGCCCCTGTCAAACATATCACCCTGTGCATATGATGAAGCCTGTGCCGCATCCCTGTCATCCACACCATCGGTGCAGGGCTATGCACAAATATTCTGATGCACAGGGTGAACAGCATAGTGAGAGGTGTATGTAATACCTGTGTATGCATAGTGAGGGATGTGTATGTTGCAGTGGTTGTGTGTGAATACTGAGTTGTGTATGTGGCATAGGTTGTGTACTGTCGACATGCACCGGTCACACCATGTAGTGCAGGTGCAGCATGCATTGTGATGTGTTCACGGTATGTGTCTCGGTTACATCTGTAGCACCATGTTGGGTGTGATACCCTGGTTCCCTCCTATGGTGTACTTGCATGTGCCTACAGGTAGCAGTGTTTGCAGTCCCCCATGTGTAAATGTGGAGTACACACAGGCACGTCTGGCAATATCAGCATGCTACATGTACCTTCATCCTGACTGTTGGACACACAAACATGACACAGATGTCCGCACATATACTGCACCTGACGCATGTGGTCAGTGCCACAGGCTACACTGGACAGAGACGTGACATACATAGCAGGACACATTACAGGTATGGTGACATGGTGCAGGGGTTGTACACAGCGGCCTGGCCAATGATGATGTGAGGTGTCACTTCGTAGCTGGAGGCCACATTGTGCAGCAGTAGGACCCTGTAACAGTACGTGAACATGGCCACAGTCACGGGGTGTACACCACTATAATGCACACCCCATAGTGTGCAGCTGGGGACCCTTGCCTGTGTAGTCATCACCCGCATAGTACTATGCACCCACATGACGTGTCACAGAGAAGGGACATGCACAGGTAGCCAGTATGGCTGGGACCTATGGCATCAACAGGGTTGTGCAATGCATCACCATTACGGGTTAGTCAACATGTGGGGCCAGTGAGAATTTCCCACCGTATATTAGCATACACACTCGCACCAAGCACCAGACATACATACAGACACACACACACTGTGGTGACCACACATGTGTATACGGACAGCTGATGTGTGTGATTCACCTCACCGGCGAACGTCATGCTTCCCACACTGACGTATGTACACTTCTCTACAATGGTGTACAGGGATGTGTAGCAACTGGGACATATTCCCCATGATATGTGGCATCCCTGGTCACACATTCGGACACACATGGCAGTGCTGGGAATGATACACCAGCCATATGATGACACGTTTGATGGACATGCAGCAGTATTGATTGCATTATGTGTACCAACAATATATCTGGCAAATGTGCCGCTATATACACACGAGAGGTTGTAGGTGTTACAGGTGCTATATGACATATAGTTGTTAACACCTGACCGCTGTGTATGCATTATGTCAGCAGCGTCACGTAACAGCGACATAGCATACAGTTAGCACATGGCATGATAGGATGGTGTGTGACACAACTGTGAGCCACACCCTGCACACATCTAGACAGGTGGTAAACCACGTTATGTACACACATCCCTCCATACATGCTGTTTGTATGTCACCGTATACAGATGTCAGTGATGGGTCTGCATTGCGTCTGCATGTTGTAGGTAGGTGCAACTATGTTACGGACATCGGCCACTGCACTTGCATGTTTGCTGCAGGCACAGTACAGATGTCACATGTGTCTCCTGTTGCCATGTTTGTATGCATTGCTATTGTTGGACATGTGTGTTGACATGCATAACACATGGACTGCGGTATGATATCACAGGTGTCACAGGCAACCAGTACAAGGGTATGTGTCCCGGTCAACACTGCTACCCCCTGTAGTGTGAGCATTCAACAGACATGGGCCCACATTCAATTCCCGTGTGTAGCATTGATTAGGCAGTGTTATGCACAAGGTACATCAAAGGCCATGTATGTATGTGTTGTGTGTGCAGTCCATGCACACATCCACACAATCACATGTGTGACATACCCAGACATGTGTTCATTGGTGTACAGCAACAGTTAGGTGTCACAGCTGTGTAAGGGTCATGGTATGTCTTGAGCCGACCTGTTCATGTATACTGGTATCATTGCAATGCATAACACCTGTTGGATCCCTGTTGGCACGTATGTACTCTGCACAGCTGGTGTACACCGCTGTACAGCCCAGTGGTCATGTGTCACATGGTGTTGTTGGACCGTATGGCTGTGTAGTGCTGCACCAATGCCATGGTGCTGACGACAGCTACAGCGTACACTGCAGTGTGTACATGTGTGACCTGCACCTGTGACAGCTGTGATAGCAGCTGTGTGTGTACAGGTCACTGCATGTGTGACCGCCCTGTGCGTGAGGGCAGTTATACCTTACTGTGCCCTTCTGTGTGTACACTCCATCTGCATGCAAGATTGCCCTTTGCAACAGCTAAGTGTGTGAGCATGCCCAGTATGCCGTTGTGTAGATGGACACACAGTACATTCCACACTGCACCCTTCCGTGATTAGACTCCGTGTGCATGCAAGATGGCCCTTTGCAACTGCTAAGTGTGTGAGCATGGGATTCCAAGATGGCTGCCGACTAGATTAGTCCCTACTCTTTGAGCTCCTCACAGCTATTTAACTTTTGTTTTTTTTTTTTACAACTTTGTACCAATCTTTTTCCTCAGTTTTTTTTTTACAAAAAGATTTATAAATCTTTTTCTACGCATTTGGATTATTTTTTTCTCTGGACTTCTTATCCTGGGATTTATTTTACCTCAGAACAATTTTGTTCTCTCAGCTGCTTGGGCACCTGCTGCTTCAGTTTATTCCTGGATCCTGATATCCTGTCAGTTGCACTTCATCTCTGGGAACGGCTACAAAATCCGACTCCATGGAGACTCAGCCTACAAAGGACAAATTTTCTTCAATGCTCTCTCCTGAAAAAGATTCCAGTTCAAAAAGATTAAGGACATCTAAACAATCTACTGAAACTTCCAAAGTAAGTAATAAAGACTTAACTGATTCAAATTTTCATTTAGACGAACTAAAAGTAGCATTAAAGCCTTTCCAAAGTGCTATCCAAAATTTCTCAGAACAATTTGCTGACTTTAGTAAAACATTAAAGCAAATAAATGATAGAATGGATATGATTGAAAATAGAAATTCAGCTTTAGAGATAAAAACTGATTCATTGGAAAGTGACCTTAAGTCTAAAGATAAGATTATTTATGATATACAAGCTAAACTGGTGGATTTGGAAGCCAGGAGTCGAAGAAATAACATCATTATTCGTGGTTTGCCAGAATCTTGTGACAATAAAAACTTGTTATCTGTGACTAAGAACATCTTTGAAACATTGTTAAACTGTGAAACATCCTCAAAATCTATAATTGTAGAGAGAGCACATAGAGCATTACATGCAAGACAAGATTCTCCCTCACCAAGGATTATTTATACTAAGTTATTAAACTTTCAAGATACTTTCCAGATCCTGGAAGCAGCTAAAAGTAAAAAACAGTTTATATGGAAGTCTCATAAACTGTCATTTTCTCAAGATCTCCCTTCTCAAATAAAACTAAATAGACAAAAACTTGCTCCCTATTGTGCTGACTTGATAAAAAATGGGATAAGAGTTTGTATGTCGTATCCAAATACCTTGTCTTTTACAGTCAATGACAAAAGGTCTGTGTGCTCTGATCCCAAGGATGCAAAAGATATATTTTTTAAAACTTTTAAAAAGCTTCCTGACTCTGTATCATAATATGTTACTTTTTAATGGATTTCAAATGTGATATTTTTCTGTCAATATTTATACTTTAGGATGTACATGTCTGTTATTGCCTAATCTTATTTTATTCTAATAGTTGTGATGAATATATTCTTCATTAGTTCTGGCAAAATTTAAATTTTATTGTGATATCATATGCTTTCGAGATTTCTAGTATTACTCTCTGATTTTTAACAGTCATGTAGTTATCTTTTTCGCATTTTGCGAATGTAGTGTGTTAGTATTTTCTAGTTTTTAGATTACAGTCCCCTGCACCAGTTGTATGGTCTATGGAGGGAGAATTTTCATTTCTCGAGACTATTCAAGGAGAAAATCTTCTGCTTGTAGCACCAGCCGCATCTTTACCTAGTCACGCACCTCTTACGGACTCTCGGAGACTGATGGTGACGTCATCACTCGCTGAGGAGGTCCGCTGGCTTCGCATTCACAGTGGCGCTTCTCTTCAGCACTTATTAGACTTCAGGAGTGATTTTATAGTTTTTCTTCATTTATAGTGTGTCTGAGACTAAGCGATGGTCATTTTCAGTATTAAATAAGTTATTTTTCCACAGTGGCACCAGCGATTCTTCACATGACTTTCTCACTTTAATGCGAGTATTTGCCTTTGACTACTAAGGCGGAATTTGCTCTTATTCCAACAGAATAGGTTAGTCTCATTCATTTTAAATAACAAGAATGGGCAAATAAGAAATTACATTTTTCTTATGGTATGCTTTCCACCGTATTTTGATCTATAACATAAATGTCAAAATATTTATTTACTTACACTGTTTTCTTGTTTTTTTTTAAGAACTTCACGCAATTTACCACAAGCAGTATGAGGGGATTATAATGTATGTTACTTTTGGCAGGATAACACACAGATAAACTGTTGTAAAGTTTATATAGGGTTATTTCTTAATCTTATTAGGTATAGTATACATGTTTATGTTTAAGCTGCTTGACTTTTTCAGAATTTAACTTACTTGTTTTGTTCTATTTGGATATTCTAAAGAGTGAGTGTATGAGATCTGTGTGTTTTACATACTGTTGCTATACTGCTTCTTTATACTCTAAAAGTGCATTATAACCTTACAACTAACAGTGCTATTGTTACAAACATTTTAAAAAATATTTTCTCAAATCATAAAATCTGCATTAGTATCCTTTTAATCTTTATCTTTGAATTTGTGAATATACTGTAGGTTAAGGTATTGTCCAGTAGTTTTTTCTTTGTATTCATCTTTTAACACTAGATGGCGCCAAAGTCTATTCAATATACAGTAAACTACTGAGAGCTGCTGCTATATAACAGCTATTTTGACAGTTAACATTCATTTATATGGGGCTGATTATAGAGTTTAAGTCTCTTGAGGGATAGACTTTGCTGTATTTGGACCATGTTTAAATGCTTATACTATAATTTTAGATATTTTTTGTCATAGTTATTCTCTATTTGATTATTGAGAAGTTTTGCTGTGTTTTACTGTGCGATTACTTGATAATGCATAGTTTTATCTTGTTTTGCAATATTTATAGCTATTTTCTTTATATATAATTAAAACATCATTTTATATAGGATACAATTATTACTATTTTCTCATAGGATTATTTATATATATAGTAATGTTATTATATTTGTCTCTTAATATTTATATACGTTATTTTACATATGTTTGTTTTCATCATAATATTTATTATGCTATGTTGTTTTTGTTAATCATAAATCGTTTTTCTTTTTTTGAAATATTTGAGGAAATTCATTTTATTCTTATATATTTTGACTTAATAGTAAGAGCTTGTAGTTTAATATATTAAGTAGGGATTGAGTATGTTGGACATCTTGAAATTAGTTAGTCTTGTATATAGGTTTAGTAGTATAATACTGGTTTTAATTTTTTTTGTTAGGCTTTCATTGAGTATTTTTTATGTTAATCTGATGCTATTAATATCTAAATTTACAACTTCTACTTTATTCGCATCTGATCTTCCTTTATCAATAGGTGATTGGTGGGTAGGCACTAGGGTTAGGATGAAGGATATAGATAAATTTTATATTATTTTTGATATTATTTTTCTTCTACAAGGGATATTTTTTTATTTGATTGTATATTCAAATACTGTTCAGATTAAGTCTGTTTTTTTTACCTCTCGGATGTACTGGTTTGAGTGTTGTGGGGATTTTACTCTGTGTTTTTTTTACAGCATCAATACTGGTTGTCTGATTTGAATATGCCAGTTGATATAATATTGAATTCTTGGAATGTTAGAGGTATTCAAAGCAAAGCAAAAAAGTCATTATTGTTTCATTTGATTTTTAAGTCACAGGCCAATATTTGTTTTATTCAAGAGTCCCACATTCCTCGACTTGATTGGAATAAAGAGATGAATAAAAAATGGATCAAGAGGATTGTAGCTGCAGGGGACTCATCTAATTCCAGAGGAGTAGCCATAATTATTAAACAAAAATTCATGGGGAACATAATTGATGAGAAATTTGACATTGAGGGTAGATGGTGTTTGTTTACTGCTTCTATTCATGGTCTTGACAAACCGTTTTTAGTTTTAAACATATATGGCCCATGTAATCTACAGCATTTGTTCATTCTAAAAATCTATAATATTCTCACATCATATAAAGACCATTATATTATAGTAGGTGGTGATTGGAACGCAGTAATAAATCCAGAAATTGATCGTTCTCGTTCCACTGCTTCTTATAACTATCAATCTACTATGGCTCTTAATGATTTGATGATGGAGTATAGTTTAATTGATCCATTACATACTGTTAAAATCTCAAATAGGAATGATATTTATACCTATTACTCTAAGTGTTATCGTTCTTGGTCCAGATTGGATTTTTTTCTAATCTCTGATTCTATCTCAAAATATATTTTAGATTTTAATATTGAACCTAGATTTTTTTCGGACCATTCAAGAAACTTATTAAAATTAAATATAAATATTAATATTAAAAATAAAATCAATTTAAATAAATGGTCTTTAAACAATAATTTACTACTAAATGAAGAAATTTGTAAACAATGTTCTGAAATCTTACAGGAAATGGAAGGTAACCTAGGGTCATCAGATATCCCTTATGACATACAATGGGCTGCATGTAAAGCGAGATTAAGAGGATTGTTTATCAGTAAAGCGGCCTATCTCAAAAAACATTACTTTAAGAAAGAGGAGCTCTTAAAATCTAGAATTCTATCTCTGGAAAATCAACTTAGACTAAACCATGACTCTAATATAGAAAAGCAAATTCTTGAATGCCAGAAAGATTTAATTTTGCTTCATCAAAATAATCTTTCTTTAGCTGAACAAAAGTTACTTGCTTCATATTCAGAATGGGCCCAGGTTCCTTCTAAACTACTAGCTAGAATTATTAAAATTAATTTTGACAGACCAAAAATCTCATATTTGTCTTATAAGAATAAATTGTATAACACGGATGAAGAGATTATTCAGCTCTTTACTTCACTTTATACTGATTTATATTCAAATTCTTCTAATTTTGTTAATGATAATTACATAAAAACCTTTTTAAATTCTCTACATTTCCCTACATTAAATGATAACCAACAAAGATTGCTTTCTGCTCCTATATCTTTACAAGAAATTTCGGATTCAATTGATAATCTTAAATCTGGTAAATCTCCTGGTCCAGATGGTTTCACTCCAGAATTTTTCAAATCTTTTAAATTGGTAATTCTTCCCTTTCTTTTTAAAGTATATAATCATATAAGAGTTAATGATATCTCAGATATTCATTGGAATACATCTAAAACTATCTTAATTCTGAAAAATAATAAAGAAAAATCAGACCCTGCTAATTATAGACCCATTTCTTTAATAAATGTAGATATTAAGATTTTATCATCTATTTTGGCTAATAGATTGAAACAGATTTTACCCTCAATTATTTCTCAAGATCAATCTGGTTTTATGTCCTGCAGACATGCTTGGGATAATACACTGTCCTTAGAGTCTATCATTCATCTTATTAAAAAAGATACAAACCCAATTTATGCTCTGATTATTGATGCATCAAATGCTTTTGACAGAGTCTGTTGCAACTTTCTCTTTCAAACTATGTTTTTTTCAATATTCCTTTATTCTTTATAAACTTTTTAAAAGTATTGTACAAAGATATGTTTACTAGACTGTACATTAATGGTCACTTTTCTTCTCCTATAAAGATTACCAGAGGAACAAGGCAAGGTTGTCCACTGTCTCCCTTTCTTTTTAACATTTATTTAGAACCTTTGTTGCTATATATTATTCAGAATACTTCCCATAATGTCCCTAGAATTCTTAACACGAAAATTTATTTCTCAGCCTTTGCTGATGACCTAGTAATTTACTTTCAAACTCCACTATCTGACTATAGAAAAATAACAAATTCTATTGATTACTTCTCTTCTGTTTCGAACTATCTTTTAAATTCCTCTAAAACTTATATATTTCCTCTAAATCATTTAGTACATAAACCATTTCTATTTTCAGATCATCAATTTCAGTTTACTTTTAGTATAAAATATTTAGGTATCAATTTAGAACACAATAATAAATCTTCTTTTTAAAATAACATAAATAAAGTTTGGAACTCAATATTATCTGATATAAACAGATGGGAACATCTAAATCTTTCACTTTTATCAAAGGCTGCCATAATTAAAATGAACATTTTGCCTAAATTCCTTTACCATTTCTCTTCGACTGACCAGATAATTCCAAAATCTTTCTTTGAGTCTGTAAATAAAGTTTTGGCTAAATTTTTATGGTTCCCCAAATCGGTTAGAATTTCCTATTCCAGATTATCAATTTCTAAGGATAAAGGTGGTTTGTGTCTTCCTAACCAATATCTCTATTATTTGATTGTTTCATCTAATAAACTTTTCACCATATCTAATTTCAAGAATATTTCTCATATAAATCATTCATTATGGATAAAAATGTGGTATAATTACATCATATCAAAAAATATAAACCCAGAAGCTATTCCTTTTATCTCTTTGGACATCTTATCTACTAAAAATCTTTCTGTCTTCATTAAACAAAAGATTAAAGCTTTTCAAACTTTACTTAAACTATGCAATCAAGATAAGATTTCTCATTTTATTCAACCAATTAATCTAAACCCAAATATAATGATAGACAACAAAACTTTTAACTTAACAAAATATCCTCTAATAAAAAATTTAAAAGTTGGAGATATTTTGAAACATCTTGACTTATCTTTACCTGATTGGCGTAAGATTTTGAAAGTTAATTGGAATTATTCGCCAATTCTTCGTCAATTAAGAGTAATAATTAAAAATAAGTTTTTATGTATAGATCCTATAGAACACCAAATGAATAATCTCAGCACGATTATCAGAATATTATCTTCATCAGATAAAATGCTGTCAAATTCCTATAAGTTGATAAAGAGCTTAATGATGGATCACAATTGTCTTTTGTCTAATGTCTAGTTAAATTATAATTCCCGATTGTCTGAGTATCAGAAACTCTTGGCCATCAGATATACAAAGGAATTTATCCCTTTTAAAAAATTATTATACACACAATTAATGATTAACAATGATGCCTATTATACCCCGTATAAATTAAATAAATTTAACCCAAACAAATCCTCATCATGCTCATGTTGTTATCACCCCCAAGCAGATCTCCTCCACATTTTGTGGTATTGTCATTTTTCTCATAGATTGTGGACCTCTTTGAAAGTCAGACTACAGAGAATGGGGTACCATAAGTCTACATTGTCCTGGGAATTTGCTATTCTTCATATTCCATTAATTCATCTTTCAAAATTAGATACTCATGTTATCATCTTTATTTGCTCCTTATTAAAACTTTACATTACCCAAAATTGGCTTGATCGTACCAAACTAAATTGGGTTACTTTTCAGAAAATGGCTTATTCATATATTGATGCTCAAAAGAACATAGCTAAAAGTCCTAAAAAAAGGCATTAAAAAAGTTAGTGTTAGAAAAAGTTTTAAATATTATCAATAGTTAATGCCTTTAATTCTTCTATTGTTTTATGCTGGTATTTTTTTCTTCCCTCCTTCTCTTCTTTTAACTTCTGTTTTCATTTTCTCATATTATTCCCTTTATTGTATTTATAAATGTGCAATACTCTTTCTTTTCACTTCAGGTTTTTTTCCCTTTTCTCTTTTCAGGATGCCTAACTTGTATATAATGTATATATTTTGTAATGTTTTTGTTATCATTATTATATGTGAATTTTCCTGAAAGATTGTTTTTTTTTTTTAGAGTTGCAATATGTTTATTCAGACTTATTTTTCATGTACAAAACTCCTAATGTCTTGTTTTATATACCTAATAAAAAATTTTTTGAGAAAAAAAAAAGTGTGTGAGCATGCCCAGTATGCCTTTGTGTAGATGGACACACAGTACATTCCACACTGCGCCCTTCCGTGATTAGACTCCGTGTGCATGCAAGATGGCCCTTTGCAACTGCTAAGTGTGTGAGCATGGCCAGTACGCCATTGTGTAGATGGACACAGAGTACATTCCACACTGCGCCCTTCCATGATTACACTCCGTGTGCATGCAAGTTGGCCCTTTGCAACAGCTAAGTGCATGAGCATGCCCAGTACACCATTGTGTAGATGGACACACAGTACATTCCAAACAGACGTGTGATACTAAGCATGTGGGCATGGCCATTGACATCCTGTATAGCCATGGTGGTCATCCAGGCACCAGATGTCCAATCTCAATGTCACGATGGATGCCTACATTGAACACACTTGTTGCTTTCTTGAAGGGTGTACTGTCTGTGGTGCATCCCGTATCTATTCAGTGTTGTTGTGCTCCATAGATATTTAGTTGGCCCGTTGACAGCATTGGGGTGTTTGTGTACGTCTACCTTGGGACGGTAATATGCTTTCAGACAGCTCACTCTCTAAACATTCCCTATCGGCATCTTTGCCTTTGCGGATGATGTCACCCACCTAGAAGTATGCCTCTTGGAGTGCTGTGTTCAGTAATCTCGGTAGCGCATTCTGTAAATGCGTAATGCTGTAGTTTGTTAGAGTAGGTAGATGTGTGTTCAACTCCCGGCCCTTCCAAGTGTGTGTGTGTGTGTGTGTGTGTGTGTGTGTGTGTGTGTGTTTCCAGCTGCCTGGGGACGCAGTAATGCTTTTAGATGCCTCACAACACATACATTCCCTATCGGCGTGTTTGCCTTTGCGGATGATGTCACCCACATAGAAGTATGCCACTGGGAGTGCTGTGTTCAGTAATCTCGGTAGCATGTTCTGTAAATGCGTAATGCTGTAGTGTGTTAGAGTAGGTAGGTGTGTGTTCAACTCCCGGCCCTTCCAAGTGTGTGTGTGTTTCCAACTGCCTGGGGACACAGTAATGCTTTTAGATGCCTCACAACACATACATTCCCTATCGGCATCTTTGCCTTTGCGGATGATGTCACCCACCTAGAAGTATGCCTCTGGGAGTGCTGTGTTCAGTAATCTCAGTAGCGCGTTCTGTAAATGCGTAATGCTGTAGTGTGTTAGAGTAGGTAGGCGTGTGTTCAACTCCCGGCCCTTCCAAGTGCGTGTGTGTGTTTTGTTTCCAGCTGCCTGGGGACACAGTAATGCTTTTAGATGCCTCACAACACATACATTCCCTATCGGCGTCTTTGCCTTTGCGGATGATGTCACCCACCTAGAAGTATGCCTCTGGGAGTGCTGTGTTCAGTAATCTCGGTAGCGTGTTCTGTAAATGCGTAATGCTGTAGTGTGTTAGAGTAGGTAGGTGTGTGTTCAACTCCCGGCCCTTCTAAGTGTGTGTTTCCAGCTGCCTGGGGACACAGTAAAGCTTTTAGATGCCTCATAACACATACATTCTCTTTCGGCGTCTTTGCCTTTGCGGATGATGTCACCCACCTAGAAGTATGCCTCTGGGAGTGCTGTGCTCAGTAATCTCAGTAGCATGTTCTGTAAATGCGTAATGCTGTAGTGTGTTAGAGTAGGTAGGTGTGTGTTCAACTCCCGGCCCTTCCAAGTGTGTGTGTGTGCGTTTCCAACTGCCTGGGGACACAGTAAAGCTTTTAGATGCCTCACACACATACATTCCCTATCGGCGTCTTTGCCTTTGTGGATGATGTCACCCACCTAGAAGTATGCCTCTGGGAGTGCTGTGTTCAGTAGTCTTGGTAGCGCATTCTGTAAATGCGTCATGCTATAGTGTGATAGGGTAGTTAGGTGTAAGCTCGATTCCCAGGCCTGCCAGATGTGTGTGTGCATGCTCCTGTCCACCTGGGGACTCAGGTTATGCTTTTAGATGCTTCGCAACACAGATGTACCCTGCTGACGTCTTTGTCTTTGCGGATGTTGACACGCACCTAGTAGAATGCCTGTATGTCTACTGTGTTTAGTAATCTCGGTAGTGTGTTCTGTAAATGCTTCATGCTGTTGTGTGATAGGGTAGTCATGTGTAGGTTCGATTACCAGCCCTGCCACATGTGTGTGTGTATGTCTGTATCTCTCTCTCTCTCTATATATATATATATATATATATATATATGTAATCTATTTTCTGCCCATACCTCTGCTCTTGTATGGACAGCTGACTGTTTCATGTATCGCATATTTGCATAGCTTTCACATACCAATGAGGTATGTTGCAACTCCCAACATTGTCCATGCAACGTCCGTATTACGGGTGGTGTTACACGCCCTTACAGGCGTTTGCTGTGTATCTTGGCAGACATCTATCCTTGCGGTACTCTCACTGTACTCGTACACGCCGGAGGCTTCATGTATCATGGCCTAGTTTTGATGTGTGTATGTCTATTTGTGCTGTGTGCATGGCTCTAGGTATGTCCCACTATCATCATTTGTAAAGGTGACAGCCCTATAGGTTCTTCATATAGACTGCTGTGTCATTTGACATGTCAGCACATACCTGCAGACAGTACTGCATGTCCTACTGCAGCGCATGTCATACCTTCTGCATTATCTTGCAGTCGATATTGCTGTTTCCTCACACATGGATCTGTTTCTGTTCATACCACTCCACCTCCTAGAGCAAGTTGCTGGACAAGGCCTTATCTGATAGTGGGACCCATAAGGGCAGTATTGACATGTTGCTCTTACAAACGTAGATAGTTGACACAATAATAGGTTTTGCATTAGTATGGCTTTTCTATCGGATTTGGTGTCTTATTCACATGTTTGTCATTATTTCATGTCTTCAGTTATCATAAAAGTGCCAGAATGTTACTGTTGTTACGTGGAACACACCAAACATATGAGGCAGAACTCTGCACATTCTGCGTAAATCTGTACAGTTGCGGAGTATGTGTCTGTAACAAAATATCAACTTTCTGACACCAATACACACACTGTATGGCGGCATCACAGGCCACATGCCATTACATTCATATTGCAGGACACACCCACCCAGACAGTTGTATTCCTCACACAGGCCAACAGCTGCTTATCCACACTAATTGATCTATCATGTACCATATGTGTGCGCCGGTATTTGCGCTTTCCGTCTGTGGCAGAGTTCACGTACGTGTCTGGGGGACTAGACATTGTTACGGTGACACTGCATGACACCCTGAGGGACACATTACTTTTGTGTCTATTAACCTTCCACATTGACATTCACAGGGCATACGTTGTCATTCACATTTGTCGGAGTACATGCGTGTGTCTTATACATGTTTTCTCATTTGTCCTGATGTCTTTCTTCACACCTATCCACCTAGTATCACTAGTTCTGTACATGTATTTTGGACAGGTTACCTTCATACTCCTAACCTGTACACATTATGGGTAAACGCCCTGACGTTTGACCTTGTTACATTTGTCATAGTGATGTGCCTTTCTGGTAAATTGCTGGCAAGGCATTACGGACTGTGCGGTAGATAATAGTGACTGACATTTCCATTACATGATTAGTAACACTCATAACATCCATATTCATGGGTACACCAGTATTCTCACGACGTTCTGACTTTGTCTGGGGTATATCTAATATAGTCCCTATGTATATTTCATGTACTATGCCTTAGTGCAGCTGTGTTATTCTGACAGTTTGCCAGTTATGGGGACCATCTTGGTCGTACGCATGTCCATCCATGATAATCACCTACATGACACTGATATAGGGCCCTACATATTGCCAAAATAGTTTCCGCAATATCCAGTGGATGGTTTGCCCCATTATTGAGAATATAGGTGTGTGCTATACCCACATCACTCCCACGGGGCGGGCCTATGAAATCCCTGCCAAACAACACCTAGGTCCATTTCTGCATACCCATGATTCCCATACCTGACAACCCTCTACAGTACTCATTACACATGTTTAATGTGTGCGGTACTGAAGTGTGGAGACACTTATATGCACTCCCCACTCTCCGGATATCAGTTCGTACGTCATACATTCTATCGACACATGTGTCGTCACCCTTGCACCTGATACTGTTGCATGTACAGCTATTTCGTATTTGCTGCGGTCACTTCTTTTGCGCCAATGTCGGTTGACACTACGTAAGATTCAATTTTTGGAGTCCTGCAATGGACACCTATCTGCATGTTTAAAGTGTAGAACTTGCTGGACTGTCACTTTCTGGCCATTGGTTTGGAATGCTGTTGTTTATTCACCTTTCCTGCATGTCTGTTTGTCTACCCATATTAGATATAACGTCACCTATTTATGTACATATGTCATATCTACGGGACATAAGTCTGTTGTGTATACATATATACATGTACAATCCTCATTTCATAACTTGCTTTGGTTTACGTCTGTGGATTATGTGTATACACATATATCTATATCCATACCATACCATTCCACTATACAGATATTCGCAGAGTGTACAGCTGCTTGCCCCTTTATCTTCGCTGTGTTTTAAATAAACATGTGTCTATCTGGCAATGTCGTGGCATTTCATTTGAGACTTACAGTGGGGATTTCTGGCAAGCAGTTCAGGTTACGACTGCATACCCTTCAGAGAATCCATGCTACTGACACACCCGTTATTCTATCCACTTTCTATGTTTGTTCTGGCACATATCTGGTGTTTGTCCCTATGTGTACCGGTAGTTTGCTTGGCTTTGTCCGGTTTCATACTTTACGAGGTTAACAGGTTTGAGCCATGTATAACTAACATGGGGGAAACAGCATTCATTTACTATGCTGTGAGCGGATCACACACACACAAGCGCACTTGCATTTCCTTATTGTGGGTTACGTGCAGGCGCGCATGCATATCCTTATTGTGGGTTACATATGTTTAGTAAGTCTTTGTGCTTACATGGGCTTTATTACTTGTGACAGTACCAGTAATTATCTGTAATATGGTTAATGGATGTTTGCAAAACACACGTTCCCCTTTACATATTTAACTGTCTGTACATCACAGACGCATTCATTACACTTTCACATTATATGTGCTGTAGTCGTTGTTCAACCGGGACTGCATTCATGTTGGCCGGATGCTGTAACCACTATACGTTTGGTGTCCTGACTCATTTATATGCATACCCATAGTACATAGCTACATTAACATATGCCTCACTGCTTCACTTACGTCACAGGCATCCATTCTCCTGCTGGGAAAAATGGGGTACTACATGTTACACATTCCCTATTCCCTACTGCTCTGGACCCACGCTGCATATTTCATCACTGTAGGGATATTCAGAACCCAAAGGCTTATAGTCCTGACACATACAGGTCTTTAACTGTCAGGGTGTTCATGTGGTGATCTGGGTTTAGGCTTGTCCGCCTGGTGAACGGAACTGCCCTGACCATGTTCAAATGTCAGACAAAGGACATGGACAGGGTTTGTCCATTTTAAACATTTAATCTGTGTTTACAGACACAGGTGTTTGGGCACCTGTCAGCAGCTTATGATGTTGGCAATACATAATATGGGTGGGGGCGGTTACAATACATAATCCACGGTGAGTGGTGTTCCCATTCACATTTGACTATTTCCTGTATTCATTCTTATGAGGGTTATTATTTTGCACATGACTTAACTATGAATTAACTACGGGTATGCAGTAGTACAGTCAACATATGTGACGGCTTGTTACAGTATATATGTACGGACCTCTGTAATACTGGGGACTACCCCACATCCTTCACAGCATTTCCTGCTTATGTACATGCTATTATTCCTTGAACTTTTGAAGCTTGTGAGAGCAGTAATTACATCTGTCCCTATTTGTCCACCCATCCTTTTAGGCTTTGTCCAGGTTTTGTTGCTGTAATAGGTTGAGAGGTGGTGTCGGTATGTGATTGAGTTGAATATATACTGTCGATAATTCAGTGGGGAGTAGGGTTACCACTTGTTCCTCTTTGCGAGGGGAGGTCCCACTTTGGACAGTTGTGTCCTGCGATGACACCTAAGACATGGCAAATGTCCTGTGATTTTAAGACAATAATATATTTCTTCATTTCTGTACTACTTGCATGATACAGGTATTTTGTATCTGGTACACATAACTATTATTTGGGATAGCTAAGCTATTCAAATGCTATGGCATTAGCTTTTATCTTGGCATACACATGTAATTCTGTACTTTGCACAGGCCGGGGGTATGTTTTATCCTGCAAATTCTCACATTTCTACAAGGGATGTCCCACCTTGGCCATCTGAATGGGTGGCAACCCTAGTGGGGTGACCTGCATGGTGGACAGCTGTTCCATCCTGCGTAGTATGAATTGCATGTCTGTGTAGATACTGACCAGTACCGTGACTTCACATACATGTTTTGTCCAGATGTGTACAGTAATGGACACCGTGGCGTGTAAACAACTCTGAGGTTTCAACAGGTTACTTATCCCACGCGGGATGTACACACATTTTGCCGTAACATTAACACGCGGGCATTTGGATTTACATACCTGTGATGGGATGCTTACAAATGTGGGATACATATTTGCAATCCGGACACTGCCTAGGATGATACTTCCTACTACATATGGGGAATACCCGCTATGTGTAGGTGTACGGATGCGCAGTGCTGGTAGATGGATTTGGTGGACATTCGGACATGGGTGCAGGTTATGTGCTATACAGGGGTTGTTGCGTATTGCATTTGCATGCATGGGTTCTACTTTAGGATATCCCGGTTCTGCATATTGCATCCTATGTGTATGTGACGGTTACGTTCATGTGTATAGCACATTTTAATATACATATGTTTGTGTGTGTTTGGTATACAATGTGGACTGTCAGGTTTCTTTACGGTTGTTATATAGCCACAACTGCCCAGCTGTGTACTATCACTACCACTGTGGGACTGCTGGTGACCATACCCATGGGGCTAGATGTGTGTATTGGTGGCGCGCTGACATGATGCGCTTCACTTCCACTGGGAATAACGTCTGACAGTGCAGTACATTACGGACACATGATTTTAAATATCATTTGTTCCATGGACGGTAACTCATATTATGTTGCGTGCATTACTGTTTGGTTCTCCATTTTGTGTGGCCGGGAACTGTCTTGCATGCTTTGCATACGTTTCATTATCCACGGACACTGATAGGTGTGATTACTATTGCAGGCAGGCTATAATATTCAGCAGTTTAGGTTACTCATCGCCAGCCGACATTGACACGCCTCCGGCCGCAGCTTAGTAACATCCCATGCACTCGCGCACGTGTCCTATGCACGTGGATGTGGTAGCGGCGCACCTTCATTAATATGCATATGGTGCTACTACACCATTTATACGCCGCACGGCCGGTGCAGGCCTTACACCGGCCTTGCGCCGAGCTTCATGAATCCGGGGGAATATGTACATTAAATTAAATACTACACCAATGACACAAATTCCATGTAATCTGTATAATTGGAACACACATATATATGCACATTTCAAGGATTAGTTTCAGCAATCTGTAGTATAGTGTATATCTGTTAGGATGTATAATTACATGTAAAACTTAAGATAATAGAGTTGTATAATTGTATTAATGTTGCATTGTATGTCACATATGATGGTACTAATTTTATCTCTTTTTCTCTCACCCTAAACCTTCTCTCTCTTTTTCATTTTCTTTATTTTGTTTTACTGTATGTTTATTTTATTTTATTTGTAGAAATATTTTTTAATTAAATTTAATTGATTTTTTTTAAATTTTATTTTATTTTGTATGTGTCATCAAAATGTATCCATGTCATTCATGTGTACCACATCACTAAATGCTCCACAGCACATCAAGGTAGACCAGTCCCAGTGAATCAGCCTACAACCACTACACAGGCTCCAGCACCTATGCCCAGCACATCTGGGAGCCAACCTGGCAGCACTGCCTCTGTTGCCCCTGCACTACTTGTGCCCTCAGGTAGTCCTGCCCCAGAGCCTGGTCCAGTGGTACCATCCAGGAGCAGTGGTAGAAGTTATGATTTCATCACCCACAACAAGTTGGCAGGGAGGTGCATTCGGTCGTGTACTGCATCATTGGTTCATGCCTATCCTGTATGAAGAGGCTGCTCTCCCTTATGTTCCATAAGAGGAGGAGACATCAAGCACTCCAGCCACCAGCAGTGGAAGGTGACAGTGACGAAAGTCCAGTGGTAAAGACTTGATTCTCACTGTATCCAAGTTTGAAGGCCATGGGCCTGGTCTGTCCTCACTCTCACCCCAATCATGGTGTCTCCCAAACGTTTGTGTCCATCACCTTCCCTGACTCTTGTCTTGTTTGTCTTATTTGTCTAAAATTGCTTCCTCACCTACCCACCATACATGTCCCAGACATACCTACATCCCTTCCCCAACATTTGTGCCTCTCTCTCTCAAATAAAAAATAAATTAGCACCTGTCCCACAGAAAAAAAAAATGTCCCATATATAACACTCCATTTTGCACATGTGTCTTCTTGACACACTTGATTCGGTCCAACTGGCTATACAACATGATTGTGTTGTGGTCACCCCTCTTTGTGAAAGTGACAGTTCAAATTCAGTTAATATTCTGCACATTTTCAGTTTACACTGTTAAAGAAATGGATAGCAATGATTCTTTCTTACTTCCCTCCTGCACACTTGTGTATTGCTTTCCCTTGTTCTTCCCCTACTTGTTCCCCATTTCACCACCTTCTTATCTACTCCATTTTCACCACTTTAATTTGGTTAAAAATAGAATCACTTACAACACACAAGTAGCAGAAGAACCAGTGGATCTCTTCATGTTTCGGGATCCTTGTTTGCGCAGAGGTGCGTATCATGCTCCAATGAGCAGCAATGGTGAGCAATGGCAAAATGCTGCAGTTACCTCCATGCAAAGCCACTTCCACCTGCTGCAATATGCCAACACTCAGCAGCACATGTACTATAAATAATTAATGCCATTGCATTATCAATGTTTATTTAAAAGTATTTAAAAGCATTAGATACACCTGGATTCAAAGCCAGTATCATCATGGCTCAAAAAAGAAATGTGCCAATGCATTTACACTTGCTGCCACAAAATCAGTTAACAGCAGATGTACTTTATAAATGCAATGCTAACTCTCAGACTTTAGCAATACAGCTCACATTTTTGCACTGCTTAGCTATGCGCAAACATGAATACCATTGGAAACACTTTGCCAACCGTGGCACAAATCTGCTTCTCACTGCACTATGGAAAAGTATTACTGCTGTTTACTGTCCATTTCCTGTCTATGACATGAAATTGCATGTGAAAATATAAACTGAGTGCCCTATCTAACAATATGTTACATGGTTGCAATGCATCCGTGTGTTGGCTCCCCCCAAGTACTGCAGCCCTCGTGTCTCAGTACATTTTTCCACACATATTTCATATACACTACAGAAATTAATATCCAGTGTTGTGTGATATGCAATGGACATCAATGTGGTGACATGTAGAGCTAGCACCATTAGCCCATAAGCCTAAAAAGCTATCTTATTAGTTATCTACATGACAAGGGAAGGACTCAGCATGGTCCTTATTCACAGGGACATAGGTGACCGTCAGCACACTAGACTTGACCCATGTTGGATCTATCAAGGGTAGGTCTTGCATATTAAACCTAGTTGGCTTTTTTATACTGGCCCCAAAGAACTGGATGAGGGATATAACAAGACATACTGCCTTTGATGAGTTATCCAAGGCCGTTGACACAATCCTCATTTGTGTATCACAGACAAAATCTTCCATCTGGGAATTAGTCCTTCATTACTAGATGGTTAGTCAACTGTTTCACTGACAGAACACACATTGTCAAAGCTGAGGACTGCACTTCCATCACTAGACCAGTTACCAGTGGACTATCACAAGGATCTATGCTGAGTCCTCAGCTGTTTTGAAACTATTTCTTTGAGGCCCAGGCAAAGGTAGATGGTCTATGGTTTACCATGTTTGCAGATGACTGTTAACTGGACATAGTCATATAGAGTCTCTTAGTGATGGTAATATATTACAGAAGGGGCTGACACAGACAAATGATTTGTGCCAAACTCACTGACTGAACCTGAAAGCAAACAATGCCTCATTGTCCACTTTGGCAATGAAGTATCCCTGCTTATTATGATATACATAGCACCCCTGTAAGATCAAACACAGTGCTGTGAGACTTGGGAACACATGTTGATAGCAATCAACACTTCAAACACTATGTGTCCTTAGTGGTGGGGTGCACATTCTACATTGTGCACCTCATGAATAAGGCCATGACATCCAAGACCAGGAAGGTCATAGTTCTGTTATAGTCTACCCTTATCACACCACTAATTGAGTGCAATGCTGCCTTCTAGCTGTACCTCACCAGACACTTGTAGCACCTGGAGAAAACACAGACGTTTGTGACTTGGAGAATCTAAGGCCTGCAAAACATGACATACATGGAAAGACTGAAAGACCTGTCATTGTACTCAGTATCATGCAAGCTGCTGAGAGTTGAACTATGCCAACAGATCAGTCTCAGACCCTGCCCTTCTGGAAATGCTATACATTTGCATATCAAACGGGACAAGAATAACTTGCTTCAGGGAACTCAAACTAGCCTTTGACATAAACAGAACATGTGGGGAGACATATATATCTCCCAGCAATCAACACTCTTCTGTAATAGGCTCCCACTGCATGTGAAACAGTACTCCTCAATGTACCTATTCAAGCGCATCCTTGACAACTGGATGGGCGATTGTAAATTCATCCCTCAAGTGGCACCTATGTCCCTCAAGGACAGTGCCAGTCAGTGCTGCTGACAACATCGCTCTGCTAACAATGACCATCTAACTATGCTCAGTAAGGGTACTTGTGGTTTTAGACAGCTAGGCTTGTAAACACCCCAGGGCCATTAGGCTAGTAACTTCCTATAAACCTTTGAAGCTATGAACCTATTCAGGCCTGCCAACAACTTCTCTCTGACATGGCTTGCTGATGTCATCCACTATAAGTTGACTTGCAGTCTTTTAAAAGTCAGACTTGTGCCATGGCACTTGAATAAAATACTGCCTTCTGTACTCTGTGTACTTAGACAGGTAGGGGTTCTGTTCTCACTGCATTCAGTGTGTGTATGCATGTGTGTGTGTGTGTGTGTGTGTGTGTGTGTGTGTGTGTGTGTGTGTGTGTGTGTGTGTGTATGTGTGTGTTGTGTGTGTGTGTTTCTAGACAGAAGAGCAGAATTACATATCCTACAGTTACTACTACTATGCCATGGATTGCAAGTATTTTGATGCTTGCACATGCCTATGCATCCATTTCATGGAGGCCTTTCCAACATCTTCTCTCCAACATGACCTGCTGATGATGTTCACTATAAGTTGACCTACAGTTGTGTAAATGTCAGACTTGTGCCATGGCACTTGCATAAAGTACTGAGTTCTGTAGTCTGTGTACTTAGAGAGGAGTTCTGTTCTCACTGCAGTCATCTGTGTGTGTGTGTGTGTGTGTGTGTGTGTGTGTGTGTGTGTGTATGTGTATCTAGAAAGAAGACCAGAATTGTGTATCATATAGTTACTGTTCCAATGCCATGGACTGACAGTATTTTGATACTTGCACATGCCTACACATCCATTGATTGTAGGCCTCCCGACATCTTCTCTCCAACATAGCCTGCTGATATTATCCACTATAAGTTGACCTGCAGTCTTGTAAAAGTCAGACTTGTGCCATGTTGCTTACATAAATTACTGAATTCTGTAGTCTGTGTAACTAGATAGGTAGGTGTTCTGTTCTCACTGCTGTGTGTGTGTGTGTGTGTGTGTGTGTGTGTGTGTGTGTGTGTGTGTGTGTGTGTGTGTGTGTGTGTGTGTGTGTGTGTGTGTGTGTGTGTGTGTGTGTGTGTGTCTAGACAGAAGCGCAGAATTGTGTATCTTGCTCTTACTGCTCCAATGTCATGGATTAACAGTATTTTGATACTTGCACATACCTAAACATCCATTTCAATCAGACCTCCCAACATTTTCTGTCTAACATGGTCTGCTGATGTGATCCACTATAGGTTGACTTGCAGTCTTACATAAGTCCAACTTGTGCTGTGGGACTTGAGAAAAGTACTGAGTTCTGTAGTCTGTGTACTTAAGAAGGTAGGGGTTCAGTTCTCCCTGCAGTCTAGTGCGTGTGTATGTGTGTGTGTGTGTGTGTGTGCGTGTGTGTGTGTGTGTGTGTGTGTGTGTGTGTGTGTGTGTGTGTGTGTGTGTGTGTGTGTGTGTGTGTGTGTGTGTGTGTGTAATTGTACCCTTTCTTGACATTGCAGAGAACCCTTTACATCATCATGTGGGACACTGTTATTGTCATATTATCCTCAACAGACACTGTTGTTGTCATCAGTTATAAAGTGTTGTCTGAGACACTGCACGTCAGACTTGAGATGTGGATTTTGCCTTAAATACAGACGCCTGTACTCTGTGCACCTTACATAGATAGGAGTTCTATTCTCACTGCAGTGAACTGTGTGTGTGTGTGTGTGTGTGTGTGTGTGTGTGTGTGTGTGTGTGTGTGTGTGTGTGTGTGTGTGTGTGTGTGTGTGTGTGTGTGTGCGTGTGTGTGCGTGTGTTTGTGCTCTTTCTTGGCATTGCAGTGAGCCTTCTACACCAGCATGTGGGCTATTATTATTACCCTATTCTCTTCAACAGATACTGCTGATGTCATCAGGTATATCTGATTTTTGGGTATGCACTATTTCCACCATAGCAGGGTCAGAAACTGGCCTGGGGACCAGGCTGAAATCACTTCATCCTATACAATGCAGATTACAATGATATGGCTTTCAGTCTGTCCATGTACATCATGGCATGGTTTGTAGGCCCTGTGTTTTTTTGATGAGAAAAGCCTGTGGTCTCTCCAGCTGCTGCATGTCTGGTGAGGTACACGCAAAACAGGGCATTATACTATGTTAGTGTTCTGATGAAGTTTGAGTACAGTGCTGTCACACAATCCTATAATTTGAATACAATGGGATGACTTAGGATGTGTACAATGTAGGGTTTCAATACCAGTATGGGCACTTGATGGTCAAAGTTCAGATTGATATCTACATGTATTCCCACTGCTTGCATCATTGGGTTTCAGCATAACAGAACTGTTGTCAGAGCTGCAATTAGCATGTAATTCCATTTTTAAGAAGGCAACATAATGTCACATTTCTGCATTTATTTGTAGATAGCATGGCTTTGTCACCAATCATTTGTCTGTGTTAGCTCCTCCTCTAGTATATTATCATTATTGGTGGGACTCGATTGCACCCATTATGCAAGTATCAGCAAACTTTATAATCTAAAGGCCATATACTTTAGCCTGAACTGTTGAGATATAGAATCTATACAGTAAAGGGCCAATCACAGATCCATGGGATAATGGTGACAACTCTACTGGTACAGGTTGATTCACCAACTTTCACAATATGTGTTCTGCAAGTGAGTAAATTGGCTACCCGTCTAGTGAGGTAAGGGTTAATCCCCAATTGGAATAGTTTCACAATGATACTTGCATTGGGGTTTGTGTCAAAACACTAGGTCAGATCACGATAGGTAGTATGCACTGTCTTACCTTAATCCTGGCCAATCACACAGAATCAATGGGCTGTCACAACATCACAGATCACCTAAGGCATGACTGAGCACATACATCTTCCTGATAAGGTTGAATACACACTTCAATACACTCACCACATACGCTATGTTCCTGTAGAAGGGTGTACATAAACATGCATCCATCTAAGTTGGGGGACAGCACCTGATGCATGCACGTTTAGACACATTCTGACTCTCCTTAGCTGTCAGGTAGACCAACATGTTATCATGGACCTTTTCTACATGGATATTAGTAATATCTTGGCTGGCTGTGTGCAACAGATCTGTGTGAGTTGTCAATGCTACATCACATCTGTTACATCTGATAGTTGTTCACAAAGAGGTTATTGAGGGTATGCATGTTGACAACACTATCATCCTTTTGAACTTGACAAGCCCAAGGCATTTCATAGGTTCATAGATTCATAGGTTGGTACTAGGCTATCAGCCCTAGAGCTTATACAAGGCTAGCCATAACAATTCCCTGGCTATTTTTTCCCACACTATTTTCTTCCCTGGACCCCTGTCTAGCAGGGTGACTGACATGATCTCCTGGGTGAATTTCCTTTCTCCCATCTAATCGTCAAGGTTCCTTTTGAAGAGTGTCAAAGAGGCACTCTACTTGACATGTATGGGCAGTCTATTCCAGAGTCTGTGGAGCCTCTGGGTCAGGAACCTATCCCTCCAGCATGTTTTGTTTATTGTGTAGACAAGGTTTAGATCCCTGGAGCATGTGGCTCTGAGGGATTGGGATTTCTTTAAGTGTAGCATGTCCAACAGCTCTGGTTTGACATGGCCTTGTATGTTAAGCAGATATCACCTCTGAGTAGATGCTATGCAACAGAGTATAGCTGGATTTTTTTAAGGTGGTCAGTGTAGGGCATCTGCTTTAGGCCTGTGATTCTTTTAGTGAGGTATTTCTGCAGCCTTTCCAGTTGTTGCAGATGTCTTGAGAGGTACATACCAAATGGGGAATTGTATTCTATAATGGGTCTAATGAGGGATGAGTACAGTGGGACAATGACCTCCTTTTTTCTGGATGAAAAGCCCTTAGTGATGAGGTGTGCCACATAGAAGGATTTCCTGACTGTTCTGGTGATGTGGTTATCAAAGGTGAGACCACTGTCCACCTGACTCCCTAAGTCTCTTATCACACTTTCAGTGTTTAGTGTACTGCCACCTATGTGGTAATTCACAGGTACATGTTTTTTGGCAAAGGGGATAACTATACATTTCGTGGCATTGAGCTTGAGCCCATGGCTCTGATACCAAGCATCTGTTTCTGTAAGGCCCTTTTATAGAGTATTCACATCATTTGGGGATTCAATAATGGCTCCCAGTTTGCAGTCATCTGCGAACTTTGTTAGCCAGATTCCCTTAGTGTTTGCCTGTACTTCAGAGACGTAGATGCCAAACAAGAGCAGTCCCAGGACTGAACCCTGAGGTACTCCACTTGTCACTTGTATGGAGCTGGATTTGGAGTTGGCTACTTTTACAGTGTGGGTTCTGTCAGTAAGTCAGTTAGCAACCCATTGGGTGATGTAGGGATTAATGCTCAGCTTAGTAAGTTTATATATGATTCCAGAGTGAGGGATGGTGCCAAAGGCCTTGGCAAGGTCTAGATAGGCAGTGTGGACCACCTTACCCTTGTCCATGGCTCTGGAGACTGATTTGAAGAAGCCAGTCAGGTTCAGGAGACAAGATCGGCCCTTCACGAACCCAAACTGGGTAGGGTCCAGTGTTTGAAGGTTGCCAATGTCTTTGTTTGGTTCTACCTCACTTCAACGACACGCCGGAACATCGACAGGGAAATCGCGAGCCCCAGAAGATCGACAGCGCAGAAGACCGACGCGACGGGACCTAGAAGATCGACAAGCAGAAGACCGACCTGACGGATGAAAGCACCGACGCCGAGGATGCCGAAATGGGAAAAGGCTGTGTAAGTATGCGGTAGTGACGGACGTTAGGGTGCGAGTAAGGTAAGTGGGGATAGGGGTGGGTTAAGTGAGTTAGGGTTAGGAGCGGGTCAGGTAAGTGTGCGGTAGTGATTGTGTTTGGGTTAGGGGATAAGTGAGTTAGGGTTAGGAGCGGTCAGGTAAGTGTGCGGTAGTGACGGACCTTAGGGTTAGGGTTTGGGTCAGGGTTGTAGGTAGTTGTGTATGTGTGGTTTAGTGTGAGTTTGTAGGGATTTTGGTGTGCTTGTGTTGTGTATGTGGTTTTTGGACGGGGAATGTGTTTTGGTTGTTGATTGTGGTGTGTGAAGTGTATGAGGTTTCGTGTTTGTGTACCGTCGGTTATTTCGTTGTCGGGCATGTGGGATTTCGTGTTTTTGTACTGTCGGTTATGTGGTGTCGGTGATTGCGTTGTCGGTGTTGTGGTGTTTCGTTTATGTGAGGTAGAACCCTTTGTTTATAAGTTCCATGATAATACGCTCCATGGCCTTGCAGATAAGGCTCGTCAGACTGATTGGACGGTAGTTTCCGGGATCCAAGGTGGTTCCCCCCTTGTGGAGTGGGATAACTGTAGCTCTGCACCACTCATTGGGCATGAAACCTGAGGTGAGGCTATGATTAAACATGACACTTAGGTGAGGTGCCAGTTCATATTGTAGTTCATGTAGTACACAGACCGGGATGTCATCTGGTCCCATGGATGCTGTATTCTTAGCATTGGAGAGTGTGTTTTTACCTGTGTGGCCGTTATTACCAAAATTTGGCAATCTTCCAGTATTGAGATGGGCCGTTTAGGGGGCAAGATGGGGGGTGAAGTTAGCACTGAATCGATCTGCCAGAATACTGGCAATATCCTTGGGATCAGTATATTTAATGTCATTCTGTTTTAGCTCAGAGCAGATCTGAGCATTGCCATTTAGATTCTTGATATAGTTATAGAATGCCTTGTGGCTGTCTTTGGAATCTTTGGCAATTTTATTTTCATAACTAGCTTTGGAGGTTTTTATAAGGGATCTCAGTTTCTTACTGAGGCTGGTAAGGGAGTTATTTGCATCCTGGGATTTTCCCCTTTTCTGCAACAGTTTCTTCCTTTTGTTGTAAAGTTTGTTTATGGCAGGAGACCACCAGATTGGCTTCCTTTTTTTGGAGGAGAGCATCTTGTTTCTATTTGGGATGGCACAATTCATGCATGAGTGGATGTGCTCATACACTGCCTTAGCGCAGAATTCAACAGTCGAACTTTCAGTTCCCGTATGCATGGGTGTCATGAAGTTTGTGACTTCTAACTTGAGTAGCATGAAGTTGGCTTTGGAGAAGTTTTTTTATGGAGGTTTCCTTACTGGGTGGGGGTGGGATTTGGATGTTAAGGGTGATTAGCATAAGGTCATACCTGACTAACGAGGGGGTAACCATAGGTGCTGAGCATCGATTTCCCATGTTGGTAATGATCAGATGTAGGATATGACACAAATTCACACTTAGGTATTCACTCAACACTGTCAGATGTAGCAAAAAACAGTTATATCACCAAGTGGGTAGACAAGTGTGCCACACATGTGACATCTCACTATGTTGAAATTTGTGAAGTGACCTATAGCTCAAGTCCAGTGATCAGATCCATACACAGAGCTGTCTACTAGGCCCCTTCCTGTCCATTAGTTAAATGATGAACATCACAGATGACATCTTGTGTCCAAACAGTTGCCTGAAGGATTACAGATTGTGGGCAATCATTGACTCCAACTGTGATATTAGTATAATACAGACAGTATCAATACATAGCAAACATTACTTCCACAGCCATAACAACATCTGCAATGACAAGAAGATATGGGGGGATTTGTTACATCAGGAAAACAAACACACAACCCAAGTATAATGTGGACATCACACCCTATAACCAGACCACTAGATATGTAAGCTGTGCCCTGTGGTATATGTTAAGTGAAACACAATTACTAAGTATGTGAAGGACACCCACATCAGACACCATAATACCTCCATAGTCCCCAGCCTTCATTACACCAATAACTGAGTATAATGCACCCTTCTTCATGTACCTCCCTACACATCTTCCACTGATGTGTAACTGAAGTGTGCCATCTTTGTCATACTGACTTGTCACACATCTTATTGGCCATACCTAGGTATTCTTTTTGTGCATAAACATGACTGTCTAATGGTGTAGAACAACAGTCAAGTTGTTACACCAGATGAATGTCTGCTACCTGTTCTGGTGATGCACACATTACATACATAGGTGTTTGACAACATTAATGACATGGATATCATATGGACTGTGCCATATATATATATATATATATATATATATATATATATATATACATATATATATATATATATATATATATATATATATATATATATATATATATATATATATATATATATATATATATATATATATATATATATATATATATATATATATATATATATATATATATATATATATATGGTTCCCTCTCAAAAGCCTGAAACACTATAAGCCTGAAAATCAAAATCCTGAAAACTATAGACTGAAAGTTCAAAATCCTGAAAGCCCAAAATCCTGAAACTCAAAATCCCGAAAACACAAATAATGCTAATATGTCACTATAAAGACACTAATATCTACCAACTGACCCTGACCCTAACCCTAACCCTAAGGTCCGTCACTATCGCACACTCACCTGACCCGCGCCCTAACCCTAACTCAGTTAAACCGCCCCTAACCCCAATATTTGTCACTATTGCATACATGCCTAACCTGCGCCCTAACCCTAACTCACTTAAACCTCCCCTAACCCTAACATAAAACCAACTGCACTCACCTGAACCCAACGCATGACCCAACACCACAGGGCTAACAATAGCAAAGCCACAATGACGTCAGTATGTCCATTTTGTGTTTTCAGGATTTTGAGTTTCAGGATTTTGGGCTTTCAGGATTTTGAACTTTCAGTCTATAGTTTTCAGGATTTTGATTTTCAGGCTTATAGTGTTTCAGGCTTCTGATAGGGAACCATATATATATATATATATATATATATATATATGTAGAGAGAGAGAGAGAGAGAGAGAGAGACATATTTATATATGTATATTTATATATATATAAAGATAGATATGCCGTGCACACCAGTCAACTAGCCTGTATCGCTCATAATGCTGCATACAGATATAGCAGTGTCACTTCTAACACTGCTAGCAGATGTTACAGTGCCAGGGCAGTGTGTTTGGTCACCCTCATGGAGTGTGGATGCCTCATAATGGTTGTAAAAGTGTGTTTGTGCAGAATCATTTCTTATCACTCTATATCACACATGTTATATCAGAGGTATGGGATTAATGGTGGTATTATTCTGATATTATCCATGATTGTGATCGCTTCTTTTAATGTAATCCATGAGCCTTTATCTGTGCCCACTTACTGGAGACCTCTGCTGAGATTACACTCATATTCAGGCAAACCAGTTTGCACACCTTCACAATATGTACCCTACCCCAGCTGACTGGCAGGTCCCTGATAGATGTCCTCTGCATTATTCATGTAAGTATGCTTATCTCACACAGACATCCTATCTATTCTAATGTCACCTTGTTTGATAGTCATGCAATATACATTTTCACTGTGCATTCCCTACTGTACCATGTAGATACATAATTGTTGCTGGAACTACTACCATGTTCTATTGACATACACTCTTCTGCTGTACATTAGGCTGGTTCTTCTATCCTCTTTCCCTGTGTGCATTACAATTCATCTGCATGTCCCTGTTCAATGCACACTCTTCCACTAGTGTTTATTTTACATAGCAGTCCATGCACTGTTACAGATCATTTATACAACTTCAGTACAGAATGTCAGGAATGGGATATCACAATAAGCACTGTTGACACACTGTCCTGTACTGTGTTTGGACCATATACTTTGCATTCATACCTCTCAATTGTCCAGATATTCAGATTATATCCAGATGTGATTCTTATCAAATTTGTGGCTTTCTGCTCTATCACTAGGATGATCTCAGGTCTTATGTGACTCACTAATACATATATTCAGTTCATACTTTTCAACTGTCCAGATTTTGCAAAGTGTCCACATTCTTGTCTCACATTTTTGATATTTTCCTCATAAAATTGAGTTTTTTTGGCAAATCACTGGCATGTCATTGTGGATTGAAGTCAGAAAATTATTCACTGGCATGTCATTGCGGCTTGAAGTCAGAAAATTATGACAGACATTTGAGTTTCAAACATCATGCTCTTCAGAAAATTCATGCTAATGTAAAACCTATTATTCTATCAACTTTCTAACATTATAAGAGCAATATTTCTAAAATGTCCCTATTGTTGGGCCTTTGTCCCCTGATTATGTATGGCTTTATCCAGCTTTCTTGCTCTGAGAGGTTGAGAGATATGTTTGATTTTCGTAGGATCATAGGACCATAGCAGGTTACTAAGCAAATGGTTCTGGGGTCGTTCCCAGCCTAGCCAAGAGTTTATCCCCAAAAAGAAACCTCATTCAGCACCTGTTGCCCCTGTCATTGAGGGACACAGGTGGAATTCCTGGGACAAATATGTGGTTACCCATCCACTCATCATGGTTGCATTTGAATTTCAGCGACGTGCTCTGTTTGACATGTATGGGAAGTCTATTCCAGAGATGGGGCAGCCTGTAGGAGACAAACATCTCTCTGAAGCAGGTTTTGTTGATGTTGCATATTAGATTCAGTCCTTTTAAGTGGGTAGTGTGTGAGGAGTTAGACTTATGGATAGGGAGCATCTCTAGTAGAGCAGGGTCCGAGATTGCCTTGTAGGTGAGACACAGATCACCCCTGACCAATCTGTACGATACCGAGCAGAGTGATAGTGATTCAAGCTTGTTTGCATAGGACAGGTGTTGGAGGCCATGGATTCTCTTTGTGAGGTATTTCAGTGGCCTTTCCAGTTGGTACAGATGTTTGGAGAGGTACTTCCCAAACAAGGCGTTATACTCAATTATTGATCTAATGATGGAGGAGTATAGAGAGGTAATAACCTCCTTTTTTCCTGGATGCAATCCCTTTACTTATGCAATGAACCAAGTAAAAGGCTTTTCTGACCACTGCCGCTATGTGATGTTCGGATGTGAGGTTGTTAGCAACCTGAGTGTCCAGGTGTCTCACCACTGGTTGTGTGCTTAGGGGGTTGCTACTGATGTGGTAATCAACAGGGGTTATGTTTTTGCTGAATGGTATGACGATACATTTTTTTTGCATTTAGTTGTTGGCTTTGAATTTGGCACCAGTCATTAGTTGCTGCAAGACCCTCTTGCAGTATGTTAACATCATTTGGGAAGTCAATGACAGAACCCAACTTACAGTCATCCACAAATTTCGTCAGCTACAACACTTTTGTCTTTGCCTGGACCTCTGAGAAATAGATGCCAAACAGTAGGAGTCACAGGACAGATTCCTAAGGAACTCCACTAGTGACAGGTCTGCTATCGGAGGTGGAGGTGTCTATTTTGACTTTGAGGGTCCTGTCAGTGAGCCAGTTGGCCACCCACCTGATAAGATAGGGATTTACACCAAGTTGTGTTAGCTTTTCAATGATGCCCAAGTGTGGGATTGTGTCAAAGGCCTTGGCCAAGTCAAGGTAAGCTGTATGTACTGACTTTACCTCATCCAAGGCCTTGGTGATAGTCTCAAAGAAATCAACCAGGTTCAACAGGTAAGATCTGCCCTTGACAAATCCAAACTGGGTGGGGTCAAGTGTTTAGTGATTGCCTAGGTCCTTGTTTATGAGATCCATAATAATACACTCCATGGCTTTACAGATCAGTCTTGTCAAACTAATGGGGCAATAGTTTCCAGGGTCAGGAGTGTCACCACCTTTGTGCAAGGGGATGACAATGGCGGTTCTCCACTCTGCTAGAATGAAGCCACTACTTAGGCTGTGGTTGAATATGTACTCAATGGAGAAGCCAGTTTTTGCTGGAGATGGTGCAGAATATATGCTGGGATACTATCAGGTCCCATTGAAGCTGTGTTCTTTGGCTTGGATAGGGCCTGTAGCACGTGATCTATGGAGATGTGAAGTGCAAGACAAGTATCGGTGATGTCAAAAGGACTTTTTGGGGGGATAGAGAGTGAAGTTTGCACTGACCCTATCAGCTAGCAGGTTGGCTAAGTCAACAGGATCAGTGTAAGTGATACTGTTAAGTACTAATTCAGAACAAACCTGGGCTTTGCAATGGAGGTTCCTGATGTAAATGAAGAAGACTTTATGGTTTCCCTTTGTTATGGAGGCTAGTTTAAATTCATAATTGGCCTTGGAGGTTTTCACTAGTGAGTTAATTTGCTTGTTGAGTCTAAGGAGGGAGTTCTTCCAATTTGGAATGTGTTCTCTTTTACCTTTGGACAATAATTTCTTCCTTTTGTTGTAAAGTCTGTTGATAGAGGATGCCCAACAAACAGGTTTGTGTTTCCTTGAGAAGCAGGTTTTAGTTCTATTGGGTATGGCTGAGTCCATGCAGTTAAACAGATGCTTGTATACTGCATTGGAGTACTGTTCAGCATAGTTGTCTGCATCTTCTGAGGGGGATGGTGGTGTGAAGCCACAGATACCCTCCCCAGGAGGTTGTAGTCAGCTTTTGAGAATTTTTTTAGCTTGATTATGGCTGTGGGGGGGGGGGGGGTTGGGTGGGAGAGAAACTTCGAATGAGATAGTCCAATGATCTGATCTTGGAAGGGAAGAACATACGATGGGAGTAGTGCATCAGTCATCCATGTTGGTAAGAACCAAATCCAGAGTGTCATCTGCCCTTGTGGGGGATGAGACAAGTTGGTCTAGTGCATTAGAATTGCTAAAGTCGAGGAATTGTTAAGAGAGTGCATTAGTGCAAGAATAGTTCACCTAGTCTATGGTGGGGTAGTTGAAGTAATCAAGGATCAGGATGTTGGGGGTACCTTGACGGAGTCACGTTGATCCGGGTAGGAGGAGTGGGTGTCCTGAGTCATGGATAGGGGTCTATAGCTAGCCATAACTTGAATGTGTGTCTTGCCATCTGTCAGTTGTACCTGGAGTAGTTCCAGTACGTCATACTGGCAAACCAGTCTGGAGGTGCGCCTGTCCTTGATGAAGATAGAAACACCACCACCCTTAGTCTTCCCGATCTCATTTTGGGGTCAGAATAAGTGAATGAGGTATAGCCTGACAAGGCAGGGATGCTCTCCACAGCTCTGAACCAAGTTTTTGTGACCACACAGACATCCGCATCTTCCAGTGCAAGTAAGGCCTCCAGTGAGTCCATTTTCAGGTCGCCTAGCATTAAGCAGCATGACCTTCAATTTACATTTTGAAAGATCTTTTAAGTTGGAAGGTTTCTCTCTGGGACATTGTCTAAAAATGGACAATCAGGGAGGCGAGAGCCTTGGCCAGGATTCAGAAATCCAGTGGTGACATGTGAACACCATCTCTGGCAAAGCATTGAGGGCTGTCGACCATGTAATCCCAGTCAGACAGACACTGGATCCTCTTGGAATCATACCAGAAACTAAGCCAATTGTTGAAGTAAATCATTTTTTGTTGGTATTGTGGTATCATTCTTGGTGAAGGTAGGATGCTGCTTATGGCTAGAGTCATACCTACCAGGAACACAATCTTTTTGAGATACTGCTGTGTTGTCTGCTGGGGTCTATATTAGAACATCAAAGTTTCAGAACTTTGAATGTTCTAATATCGACCCCTAATAAGCAAAAGCTGAAAATAGCGAAGTTTCAGAAAACCAAATTCTTTCCTAGGGAAAGAATTTGGTTGTTGTTCATGTTGCTTTGCTATTTTCAGCACTATGGTGGAAAGTTGCGGGTCGGGTTCAGGTAAGTGTACGATTGTGTGGACGGGAGGGTTAGGGCGGGTTAGGTGAGCTAGGGTTAGGGCGTGGGTCAGGTAAGTGTGCGATTGTGTGGACGTGAGGGTTAGGGCAGGGTAGGTGAGTTAGGGTTAGGGTGTGGGTGAGGTGTGTGTGCGATAGTGACGGACCTTAGGGTTAGGGTTTGGGTTAAGGTAAGTGGGTAGATAGTGGTGTATGTACAGTTTAGTGTAGGGTTAGATGTAAGATTTTAGGTGTATGTGTGTGAATTGCTGTTTGTTTGGTGTGTTTGTGTTGTGTGTATGTGTTTTGGAACAGCAAATGTTTTCCCTAGGAAAAAATTTGCTGTTCTGAATTTTCGATGTTAACAGTTTTCAGTTACTAGGGGTCGATATTAGAACATTCAAAGCTCTGAAACTTTGATGTTCTAATATAGACTCGTCTGCTGTGTATGATGTGTTTGGTGTTGTGTGTGGAATTTTTATGAGTGTGTTTTGGAGGCCTCTGCTGTTTAAGTAAGTTTTTTATTGAGGATCTTTGCATAGATGTGTTTGTGTGTGTGTGTGTGTGTGTGTGTGTGTGTGTGTGTGTGTGTGTGTGTGTGTGTGTGTGTGTGTGTGTGTGTGTGTGTATGTTGTGCTTGGCTGTGTGATGTGAGTGGTGTGATGTTTGCGCTGGCAATCTCCACTTTGTCAGAATTACTGACTGTGGCATGAGAGAGCATGGAATCCAGGTTACTGATGTACATGCATTTCTTGCAGGTGAAAGAATTATGTGCTAGGAGAAGAGGGTTGTCAGTAAACATGTGGAAGTTGCTACACTGTCTCAGTATGCCCATGTCAACCAGGTTGCCAGGAGAAAGTGATTGGAATAGCCCTGACATAGTGTTCCGAATGCTTGGGCGGACTTATGAAGAGATGGCTTTGATAAAGGCTTGTCCACAATAATGTAGACCACAAGAACCTTCTTAAATGAAAAGTAACTGGCCTGAAGCACAAATGCTAAGACCAACACTAAAAATGCTTAGGAATAACAGATAAATTTAATTAGGCTAATAACAAGCAGTAATAAAAACTTTAATTATTTTAATTACTTACTTATTTTAATTATTTCAGGGCACAAAAATAAGGTTGCCCATTAATCTCATTGCTATTCATTCTGTTACAAGGTTTAGTCTTTATATTAATAATGTCAATAACATTTGTGCTATATTTACTTGTGTGAGAGAATATATACTAAACTATCAGTTCACTGATGATTGTTCCCTATGGTTAGCTGAAACTCAAACCCACAAAGGGGAAATTCTAAAAAAATTCAAAACTTTGGAAAGCTTTCTGGCTTATTTGTCAACTGGAGTAAGATAGTTATTTTTTGTGTACAAAACATAAATTAGCTATTGCAAAGTATGAGCTAACTTAGAAGACTTCACATACACTACTAGGAACTGAAATTATTCTACAATGTAGTCCTATTTTAGAGAGCAAATGAATGTTAGCACCCTAATCAAACTCATGTTTTAGAAAAAAAATGTATGCAATAAGATTATGGCTGCACTCAAAAAACATATTCTTGACCAGATGTATTCCCACACTAGCAACTCATCTTTTAACTCATAAACCACAAAATATGCTAAATGAGCTTTGTTATGAGTAAGAATGCATATGCGTGAAAAGGAAGTAACTGATGGCTGATAAGTGATTGGGAGGACTTGGCCTACCTGAATTAACAAGGTATGACAATGCAGCTCACTGTATATTAGCTAGAATATTCCCTGCCCAATATGAGTCCAACCAGAATTATATTTTGCTTTTCTGAAGTAAGATTTTGAAAGCACCAAAGACTGGACAGAAGGTATGGGATCCTGGTGGCCAACATTCTTAGTCTTATCAGTGTGATCTAAGCAAGGAGAGAATAACAGGCTGGGATAGCATCTGAGAAACCATCAGGCCATGGTTGGTAGTAAGTCAATATGATGGGGAAAACTGTATACCAGAGAAGATAATCAACTGGTTATATTTTATCCCTCAGATATAATCTTAGCAAGGGGAGAATAATAGGCTGGGATAGGATTTGAGAAAGCCATCAGACTATAGTTGTTAATAAGTCGATATGATGGGAAAATTGGATAATAGCGGAAGGTAATCCAATGGTTATAGTTTATTCCTCAGAGTGACAGGGTTCCTTTCTTATTAGGTGAATGTAAAAATAAAGTAGGGAATCAAAAGCCACCATAGTAAAAATATTTTATCTACAATTTTTTTCAAATACTTCAAAAAGATCCAGTGCTGGCAGTATACCCCAATTCAAGCTAAAAGACAGTGTAGGAGGAATGGGGCTTTTCAGCAATGTGGACAACTCAGTTCTGAATATCACCATTTGTTATGGCAGTGCCATTGAAGTTACAAACTCTAGAATAATAAAGCTACTCATGCTATGACATATTTTGGGAAAAAATCTACCTGAATTAGCAAACAGACAGTCCTATATTCTGGGCCTCAGTATTCATCAAAGTCTGAATTTACTTTGATGGAAGAGACTTGTATGCTACAAGTACAAAATGTAATTTCACTAATAATATTTATCCACTGAAACCTTCTAAAGGAAGACATTACCAAAGAATTTTACTGCTAAAGCAATAAACTTTTTCTGCTGCATAAAACAGAGACACTGGCTATGGGAAATTAAACAGAGATGATGTTTCTCTTTCTTATCTGACGAGATCATTTGTTGAGAAATGTTAAGTGAATTCTATAATGTTAGAATATTGTGAGTGTTTATAACTTTTTTAATGTAAGGGTGCAAATGTAATGACAATAAATACATATTGGCAATACATACATACATAAAAAACTAAATTAATTAATTAATTAATTAATTAATTAATTAAAAGGCAAAATCTACACAGTGCAAGTGGCAGACATCTCTTTAAATAATATGGACGTTTGCAGTTGATGCTCTCAGGACTCATTGTTAACACCCCCTTTCTATTTAGAATTTGCTTTTCTGATATCTAGTGCAGCAACCAAAACCTTTGGCTGACAACATTTGCAAAAGTCTGTAAACTGGAATTTATTATCATTTCTCCCTCTGATATCCATACCATTCTACAAGAGATCTCACCTATAATTACTTAGTGTAATGAAAATGAGTACAAACTTAATAGAGAAAAGTGCAGTATCGTTACATTTGGTAATGGTAAACAAGCAATACCTCACTACAAAACAGAGATGTGCTTATGGACCTTGGAACTTGGGTTAATAGTTCCCTCTCTTTTGATCATCTTAGCATACCAGTAGTTAGAAAGTCCTTCTACTTAGTGCAGTTAATTCCCAAGGTGACACTATCTGGACTTACAATGTCATCCTCCCCTTATATTCATCATTGACAAGATTAATTATTTTATTTATGTATTTATTTATTTATTTTGGTTTCTTTTTTTTTCTCCCCTTCTATCACTCTGACAGCCATTCTAATACCCTACATATTTTGCTTCTTCTGCCAGCACTCCAGTCACCTCTCATCCAATGCTCAAATTTGTAGCCAGGGCAGTGAGGAGCCTATGAGTTTCCTGGGAGGTCATGCTGTCCATATTCAAGCCAGGGAATTTTCTTGTATAACCTAACCTTTTACTCACTTTCTTTTTTTAATTTCTCCAAATCTTTTGGGTTTCTAATACCATGATGGAAATGGACTCCCATTCCTAAGTCAAAGTACGATTAAAGTTCATGAAATTAGTATTGTTTCAATCTTTGATGTCAACCAGAAGTGCTCTTTGCAGCACCTGCAATGTGCTCAGTAATGACTCCTTCTATAATTCATACTGGGTTGCATGTATTGGTAACATATCTAAATATGATTGTAGATTTGTTTTTATAAGACCCGTTGCTCCTACTATAATTGAAACTGTCTGGGTACCTTTCTTCCACATTGCTCTTGTTTCTGCTTGCAAATCCTGATATTTTATGTTGTTGTGCCGCTCTGTACACAAGACACTGTAGTCACTGGGTGTGCTGATTTAAAGGATCAATGCTACTTTTGTCTACTTTTCATGGACCACTACATCTGGTTTTCTAGCATCTATCTTTTGAGCTGTTTAAAATGGATAATGGGTGATCCCATGTGAAGTAGACCATCATTTTTTATGATGCTTTGTGGCTCATGTTTCCATTGTTTTTCAGAAACTACAATACCATAATGTTTGCACAATACCCAGTGCAACAATCTTGCCATATTATTATGCCTTTCAGTATACAGTCCTTCTGCCATTAGTGTGTCACAGCCAGCAACAAGGAGTGCAACTGTTTCCAATTCTGTTTTAGAAAATCTACATTTGTCTGTCTCTCCTACATACATGTTCAATGGATTTTGTAAGCCAAAGTGTACATAGCCCAGTATCTTGGGCTGCCAATATTAACCTTTCATCTCTTGGTTTAAATTCTCCTCTCCTCAACCATTCCTGCACTTGATCCTGATCAACATGAGGTTCTTCCAGAAGTTTTTTTCTTGCCTTCTCATTTGGTCCTTCACCTTATATTCTTTCCTTTGTTTTGTTTTTTTTTGGCACACTCAGTTACTGCCTGATTTTTATCTAGTTGTGGTTTGATTTCCATTCTGCTTGATACCGATATACTTATGCTAGACTAAGCAGAGAAGTCATCTTAGAGTTATTCTCCTAATGTTTTAAAACTTTCACTACATTTGGGTCTTGTGAGGTCATCAGATATGTGTGCAGTCCCACAATTGCAGATCTATACATGTAATCAATTTCAAGGAGGGCCATCCCTCCTTCAGAATGTGGATTATACAATCTTGGTATGCACTGATTTTTATAAATAATTTGGTGAGCATGAAGCATCCTTCTTGCTGTTCTATTTAATCTATCCAACCCATTTAGGGGCCAATCAATCACTCCAAAACTGTAAGTGAGGACAGGAAGGGCAAATTGGTTTATAGCTTGAATTTTGTTCCCAGATGTCAACACTTTTTTCAGGATTAATTTAATTCTTTTAAAGTATTCTTTACTAAGTTTTCTTCACATTTGTTCATGCTTTATTGTTGATCATTCATCATTTCCCAAATATTTATACACTCCCTCTTGGTCAAGTCCTTTTATATCACATTCTTGTTCCAAACTGATGTTTTCCTGGTGCTGCAGTTTTCCTGCTTTAAAGGTTGCTTTTGCACATTTATCAAGACTAAATGACATTCTTAAATTATCTGGAAAACTTCTGAAAACTTGCAGTTGTGCTTTCAGTTCCTCATCTGATGAGCTATACAATTTAAATCATCGACAAAGGGAAGATGAGAAGTCTTTACACTTTGTTGTTTTCTAGGAGCCAAATTATAGCTATGACCTAAGTTATTAATTAGACAGCTTAATGGGTTAAGTGCAAGACAGAATACCAGCAGTGACAAAGAGTCACCCAGGAATACCCCCCTTTGAATTTTTAGCCCTGGGATAATAATTTGTCCTTTATCATGGCTGAAGTGCAAAGTGGTCTGCCACTGTTTCATGGTCACTGTAATGTAGTTGATCAGTGTAGGTGGCATCTTATACATTTTAAGCACTCTTTTATCCATGAATGTGGGATTCTATCAAATGCTCTTTTGTAGTCAATCTATGTCATACATAGAGTATTCTCTTGTTTAGAGTTCTCCACTGTGACTATATTTAATAATAAATTATCCTTTGTTCCGTATGACTTTTGTTTAGTGCCCTTTGTTCTATTGCCATAATTGAGTTTTCTTCTAAATGACTATAAACTCTATCAGCATTAACTCCAGTGTATAGTTTATATGTCATGCGAAGGCAAATTACTAGTGTATAATTTTTAGGGTAGCTTGCAGGTTCACTCTTTAGCAGGAGCATTGTTTATACTGTTAGCCAGGTTAGTTGCTGTTCAAGGTGAGCATATAAATATTTTTTACTCATAGGTGGCTAAATCTTCATGCAAAGATGTTAATACCTTTAGCCAGAAGTTAGATACTGCATCTGGGCCTGTGGTTTTCCAATTACAGGCTTTTCTTAACTGTTTTTCAAGCTCTCTGGCTGTTACTTCATCCCATTTCATTTCCTGTACCTTTAAACTTCTTATTTTTTCTTTTACTTCTTCTGTCCATTTAGCATCCTTGTTATGTTCCACAGGATCTTCATAGATACCACTCCAAAATGTATCTACTTCCTCTTTATTTGGCGGTCTTTCAATTCCTTTTACTTTATTTCCCAATTCTCTGGTAAAACATTTTGGGTCATCAGTAAATTGCTTATTTTGTACTTTTCCCTTATATTTAACTGTGTATGCTCTCAGTTTTTCTGCCTGTGCTGAAATTTGTAGTTTGTTATTTGCGATAGTGCATGATAGATCCTGGTCTGTTCTAATACTGTGGATTGCTTTACTCACATCTATTTTTCTTAGAATTTTTGTTGATCTATTCCCTCTTCTATAATCTTCTAACAATGACAGTTCTTGTCTTAACTGCTTTATAGTTTTCTCTATTCAGTACTTCCATGAATGTATCCAATTTCTCCCCTTCCTTTCCCTCACTACCCTGTGTTCTTGTGATATAACTTTATCAGTTATTAATTTAGCAGCACAGTAGTATATCCTGTTTATGGACAGTCCTAATTACTGCGTTCATTTGTTTTATCAAACTTCTTACTTTTTGGGTTTTATTGACCTTCTGCAGTCTATTTCTCTCATCGATCTTAATATATCTATCCATGTCCATTAAATCAACCAATTCTTCTCTTAGCTCATGTTCGTCCAAACTGAGGGCACATCCCTTGTTTTCCGTTTCCTGCGGGCATTCTGTAGAAAGTTCTATAGCATCTTCCTGTGGCACATTCTCTTTAATTTCATCCTGTGTCATCTGTTGCTCTGTCATATGGGAACTCACTGGCCTATTACTCCTCAACATTGACTGCATCAGAGTTTCCACAGTTTCCTGTTCCTTTCCTTGCTATGTAGCTTCAAGTGAACGTTTATACTGGTTTCCTGTCGAGGGCTCCAAAATATCTTGATATGGCACCTGACCAATTGCTTCCTATTCCACTGGTTTCCCCTTAATTTGGATATCCATTGATCTATGCTGTTGCGGTGCTTTCTGCATTCAATTTTCTACACTGAATCCTTCTCTTTGCAGCTGTTCCATAACCTCAGTTTCTATTTCTTTGACTTTCCCATTACTAATCTCTTTTTCTACATTTCCTCTTAGTCTTATTATTTTTTGTATTGTAAAGTTTTCCATAGCTGGATTCCTTTGCCTGTATTTCTCTTCAAATATCGTTGCTGCTGCTCTTTTTATATTGGTTAGTTTAGATTTCTCCTTTGCATAAATATTACACCATATTAAATCTCTTTTCCTTTCCCCTGTCCATATTTCTTCTTTGCATGTCTCCTGATCGTCTTACTTTTCCTTATTCTGGGGACTCACTCCATCATGCTGTGATGTAGTCTGCTTTAGACCTTCTACATAAATCCTTCACTTCACAGGCACTACATAACTTCACATTTTATTTCTTTAACTTCTGCTTTACTAATCTTTTTTTTCACATTACATCTTTGTGATATTAGTTTTTTATTGAGAAATTTGCCATATCTGGATGCGTATGTCTGTATTTCTCTTCGAATATCTTTGAGACTTCCTTCTCTATATTAGTTAACTTGGCTTTCTCCTTTGCATAAATATTGCACCATATCAACCTTCTCTTTCTTTCCCTTGTCCATATTTCTTTTTTATATTTTTTACATATCACTAGGTTTTGTTTGTTTATATTTTCACATTTCCTCAGATGCTTCTTTTTCCAAACAGATCAAAGTTTCTTGATCTATATAATGTTTTTCAAAAATCTGTTGTATTAATGAATGCAAATTTTTATTTGAAGCTTCTGACAGTTTTTCCTGCAGAAGTATTTTTCTTTCCTCTAATTTCTCTCTTAATCATTTTGTATAACTTGTATCTGGAAATTCTCGGCTTTTTACATAATAGTAACAATACATAATTTCTTTCTTATCCTCAATAGTCCACTCTATCATTTTTATGGCTGTTCTTTGGCCAATCAATTTTTGTGATCTGCTAATTTCTTCTACAACAGGTGGCCATCCTCCCCCTGGGCCTGGCCTGCCCCCATTGTAGGAATGTTTCCGTATTTTGAGGATTTTACACTGTCATTTTTTTCAGTCCTGACACCAGTACACCTATCAGAATTGGGCACTGTTTTACCTTGGGTCTTGTAAACCCAGCTATTTTTTTTTTCTTTTGACTTACTTCTGTCCATGATATATGCTATATAAATACGGTCTATATTATATACTCGAAGATACATAATGTCGACAACCTTTTTCCTTGGAAAGAAATTGATGGTGCCGCCATTCGCTGTAGTGGACATTCAACACATATGTGTTGATGAAAAGGCTGTCAACATTCTGTGCCTTTGAGTTTATAATATAGACCCTCTAAATACAGTGTATATATATCAGTGTTGCCTTGGTGAGATTTTGTGAAAAACAGGGTCCACCTCATGAAGGCACTCACCAAGACTTGAGGATGAATTCAATTTCAGCGCTACTACTCTCCTTTGCTTCCTGACTTTTCATCTCTCCATTAGTCCCCCTCATGGTTCCTGTGATGATAGCTAAGAGGTAGCATGCAATGGGTATGTGCATTGTTTTCCCCCACCTCCACAGCAACACAGTCACCTGGTCACCTGAATGCCCCTTTTAGATCACACCTCCACTAGTGATGTCACCGGCCTCTGGTAGGAATCACTGCAGGAGACACCCCTAGGAACAATGACCCTCCAATGGAATGAAGCACCCTTCATGTCTTGCTGTTCTATCACCCAAGCTGCTAAACACACCCAGGTTGATGAGTCGTAGTTAGGGTTGTATCCCTCTACTCCAGTGAAGTGGCTAATAAGGCAAATTATTCAGTATAATTATCCTTTTACTATGCACCTCAGTAGACATATAAAACATCTAGAATGATTTTGATGAGGAAGATCCCTGGCTTGTAGACCCTGAACTACTAAGAGAGGCTGGAAGCACTGTCATTGCAGTTAGTGTCTTACAGACTCTTGAGAGATAATCTTTGTCTCACTTATTGTGCCATTGAAAACCTAGTTGACCTGGAACTCCTGTATCTCTGTATGCCAAATAATTTCTCTAGAAAAACAGAACCAGGGACTTAAATGCTTATCAAGAGATACATAAAATGCTCTTCCCTACCTCTGGAATAGTCTTCCCCTCCAAGTCAAACAGCGATATACACTATCATTTTTCAAATTGAACCTAAAATGACTGGATGGATACTCATAAATGTTTCCCAGGTTTGGTTGGCATAGTCCACCTGAAAAAATGGATGGACACTGCTGAGGTGTATATGGTCATGAGACTGAATTGCCTTGAAACTTCTATGATCCTATGTTCTAATTGCAAGATATTGGCAGTTGGAAGTTGGATGGGCAATCTTTGAAGGTACTGCATTATGCAAATCTTTTTTATTTTCTGTTTCTGATATTTACTTTTATAGGTTTATAGGTGTTTACTAGGTTAATGACCACAAGGGCCTTTTAAAGCTTAGCAATGCATTCCAAATCTCTTACAAGTTCTACTACCCTTGATAAGTATAAGCAGGGGCTTGGGAAATGAAACATTTACAAGCAGGGGTCTGGAAGATAAACCATTTACAGTTCGCCTGTGTCCATTAGAGACATAGTTGCCAATCCAGGGATTAATTTCCTGTGCCCCATCCAATTGTCCAAGTTATACTTGAATTGGATTAGGGAGGATTTCTGCATTAAACATGGATGGGGACCCTGTTCCAGAAATGGGGTAGTCTCTGGGATACATACCTGGTGTCTATATCAGAAACCCGAAAGCTGAATTAAGCAAATCTGCGTACATCAACACATAAAGGTCATTGTATGAAATGACCGAACTCCATAAATGCAGAAAGGAAGAACACCAATTTGCTCAGCCAGCAGGGTGATCATGGGGATGAGGAAGTAAATCCTTTTCCCCACAGTAGTGTGGTCTCGGAGTTAGTATATTTAAGTAAGGAGGTGTGGGGGGTGCAGGAGGGCCTGACCCCCTGCAAAAACATTTTAAAAGTGTTTTACTTTAGGTATTTTGGGTTGGGTTTATCTTACCTGTATGGCGCTGTTGCTTCCAGTATCATGTTCGGCTTTCTCTCTTTCGGCGTTTACGGTGTTCGCTCATTACAGTCATCGACCTTTATGTGTCAATGAACTTAGATTCGCTGAATTCGGCTTTCGGGTTTATAATATATACCCCATATCTATCTCTCCAGAAGGTCTTATTTATATCCCAGGCAAAGATCATATGTTCATAGTTTCATAGGTGAGTACTAGGCTAACAGCACTGGAGCCAACACAAGCCTAGCCCAAGAATATACTCAGTTGTCCTGTTGCTGTACGTTAGTTCCTTGTACCCCTATTGAGCAAGGCTGTTGAGATGATCCACGGGGTGAATTTCCTGTTGCCCATCCACTCATCAAGACTTTTCTTGAAGAGGGCCAGTCAGGTGCTCTGCTTGACATGAATGGGGAGTTTATTCCAGAGTATGGGTAGTCTCTAGGTTAGGAACCTTTCCCTCCAGCAGGTAATGTTTATTGTGGTGATGAGGTTGAGGTCCTTGGACCATGTGGTGCGGAGGGATTGAGTCTCTTTAAGATGAAGCATGTCTAGTAACACTGGGTTCAACATGGCTTTATATGCCAAGCAGAGAGCGCCTCTAAGTAGGCGATATGAGATGGAGTACAGCTGTAGTTTTTTGAGACTGTCTGTGTAGGGCATGTGATTGTGTCCTAGAATCCTCTTTGTGAGGAATTTCTGTGGCTTCTCCAGTTATTGCTGGTGTCTAGTGAGGTACATGCCAAATGAGGCATTGTACTCTATAATGGGTCTAATGAGGGATGAGTACAGAGGGATTATGACCTCTTTTTTCCTGGACGAGAAACCCTTTGTAATGAGGTGTGCCACATAGAAACACTTTCTAACTACAGCAGCTACATACTTGTCAAAGGAGAGGTTACTATCCACTTGTGTCCCTAGATCTCTTATCACACCTTGAGAGTCGAGAGGGCTACTGTCGATGTGGTAGTTTGTGGGCACCAAGTTTTTTCCCAAAGGGGATGATGATGCACTTTTTGGCATTGAGCTTAAGACCATGGTTCTGGAACCAGTCGTTGGTGTCAGTGAGGCCTTTTTGTAGGATGTCGACGTCAGCTTGAGAGTCAATAAAGGCTCCCAGTTTGCAGTCATCTGTGAAATTGGTCAACCAGAGTCCTTCGGTGTTGGCCTGAAATTCTTATAAGTATATGCCAAACAGGAGAGGACTCAGGACCAAACCCTGTATGACACTACTTGTGACTGCCCAGTAATCGGATTTGGAGTCCGCTAAATTCACCATGTGGCTTCTGTCCGTGAGCCAGTTGGCAACCCATCTTATGATGTAAGGGTCGATGCCTAGGTTGGTGAGTCTGTCAATGATCCCTGAGTGGGGGATAGTGTCGAAGGCCTCGGCCAGATCGAGGTAGGCTGTATGGACTGCCTTGCCTTCATTGACCGTTCTGGTGACAGAGTCAAAGGAGTCTATCAGTATGAGCAGACATGATCTGTCCTTCACAAACCAAAACTGTGAAGGATCCAGGGTTTGAAGGTGGTCCATAATGATGCACTCCATGGCCTTATAGATCAGGCTCATCAGGCTGATGGGCCATAGTTACCTGGGTCAGTAGTCGCTCGACCTTTATGGATAGGAATGACTGTAGTGGTGCGCCATTCAGTTGGGAAAAAGCCTGAAGTGAGGTTGTGGTTGAACAGGGCACTCAGGTGAGGTGCCAGTTCCCTTTGTAGTTCATGTAACATGCAGCCAGGTATGTTATCAGGTCCCATGGAAGCTGTATGTTTGACTTTGGATGGTGTGATTTCTACCTGAGCAGCCATGACATTAGGGATTTGGCATTTCTTGGGTATTGGGATGGGGCCTTTTGGGGGTGAGGGGGGTAAAGTTAGCACTAAACCTGGCTGCCAAGATGTTGGCAATATCAGTGCTAGAATTTATTAAATTATCTTGTGAACACAGAACTGTTGCATTCATTTTTTGCAGTACTTGGATCGTGGCGTTGATATTGGCAAAATCTGTTGGTTCAGTATAAGGGGTGCCATTGTGCAGCAGCTCAGAGCACCCTTGTGTATAGTTATGCAGGTTCTTGACATAACTGAAGAATGCCTTGTGGTTATCTTTAGCATCTGCTGCAATTTTGTTTTCATAACTAGCTTTGGAGGCTTTGATGAGGGATCTCAGTTTTTTGCTGAGACTTACAAGGGAATTTTTCCAATCTTTGGATTTTGCCCTTTTCTCCAACAGTTTTTGTCTTCTGTTGTACAGTTTGTTAATGGCAGGGGACCACTAGATTGGCTTCCTTTTTCGGAGGACATGACCTTGGTTCTGTTAAGTATGGCCTGATCCATGCACTTGTGTAAATGGTCATACAGCGCCTTTGTGCATGATTCTGCAGCCATACATCCTTCTTTTGTTTGCATAGGTGACATGAAGTTTGCCACTTTTGTCTTCAAAAGCACAAAATTGGTTTTAGAAAAGTTTTTCACTGTGGTTTCCTTCATGGTGGGGTGCAGGTGGGATTTGGATATTGACTGTGATTAACTTATGGTCAGATCTGACCAGGGAGGAGTTGATCATTGGTGTAGAGCAGCGTCTTCCATGTTTGTGATGACCAGATCAAGAATTTTTCTGCCTCTGGTGGGGGTGAGAATGAGTTGGTCCAGGGCATTGGAGTTAAGGAATTCCAGAAAACAGGGAGTGTTTTTTTGCCTAAGCGGAAAGTGTAAATAAAGAGCGGCGAGTGTTTTTTTGCCTAAGCAGAACAGTTTTGTTATATTTCATCGGTTTGGAGATTTTTGTTTTTGTTGAATTCCAGAAAACGTTGGCCAAATGAGTTGAAGCAGGAATAATTTTCCCAGCTAATGGAGGGGTAGTTAAAGTCTCCCAGTATAATGGTATTGGGTTGAGCCTTAATGCTTTCCAGAGTGTTTAGGAATGTGGAATGGGAGTCTTGGGACATTCTGGGGGCTACAACCCGGATTGCCATTTTATCCAGTGTTAATTGTACCTGTAGTATCTATGTTGCATTATGTTGGGCCATCAGTCTGAAGGTGTATGTGTCCTTTATGAAGATGGATATGCCACCTCCTTTGGGGCTTCGGTCCAGGTTTGGGGGTTGGAAGGTGTGATATGCTCTGTAACCTGGTAGTGCTGAAGTGTTCTCTGATTCCTTGAACCAGGTCTCTGTTACTGCACAGAGGTCGATGTCCTCCAGTTTTAGGGGAGACTCAAGCAAGTGCATTTTGAAATGTAGGCTTCTAGTGCTGAGTAGCATTACCTTCAGGTTGCATTTGTTTGCAGTTGTTATGGTGGTAATTTTGTCTTCAGGGCATTGCCTAAAACAGGCACTATAGGGGTGGCATGAGCTTTAGCCAGTATCCGGAATCCCAGGGGTGACCGATGCAGGCCATCTCTGGCAAACCATCGAGGTCTGTTGATCATGTCATCCCAGGCAGACAGACACTGGATCCGCTTTGAATGACACCAGAAACTTAGTCAATTGTTGAAGTCAATCATTTTCTGCTTGTATTGTGGTATCATTTTAGGTGATGGTAGAATGCTACTTAGGGCTAGGGTCATAAGTGCCTGGACAACAAGATCAATGAGCTCCTCCTTGTCTCTTTTAATGTAGTCCAGGCAAGTACATCTTAGGTCATTCACACCAACATGGACAATGACCGAGTCATACTTGTACTTGTTGTGGAGAGAACCAAGTGCATGCTTTATGTGGCGGATCCTGGCACCTGACAGGCAGCTGACACTAACTATCTCCTTATTTAATATAGTGAGTAGGACATCAGTGTGCCTTACTATAGAGTCACCAGTGATTAGACTATTGTGTAGAATGTTTTAACATAGGGGCTTAGCTTGAGTGACGCACTGTTTATGTGGGCTATGTGTCATGGGGGTTGTATTTTGGTGAGATGGTTGCTTGCATTTTTGCCTCGGATGTCTTTGCTGTTTGGGCAGATTTTTATTGAGAACCTCTGCGAAAGTGTGTGTGTGTTTTGTGTTACTATGTGAGAGTTGAGGTGGTGTGTGATCCAGTGAGCTATGTGTTCCATGAGGTGTGGAATGTGTATTTACCTTCTCCTCTTGACTGGCAAGCCCAGTTTTGGTTTGAGAGAGTGTGCCTTCCAGTTTGGTTATGTACGTGCATCTCTTACAAGTGGATGTGTCAGTAGGTAGGAGGAGAGGGTTGTCTGTGTACATGAGGCAGTTGCTACATTGCCTCAGGATGCCCAGGTTCACCAGATTAATAGGAGAAAGTGTAGGGAACTGACCTTTGGACATGCTGGATAGGTGCTTAGTATTTAAGTGCTGTAGCTGTTATGCAAGTACTGTAGCTATTATGCTTCTTTATAAGTACTAAAGCTGTTTCTGTTAGTGCTACTAACAGTCTGTGCTACTACAATGATAGCTGCAAGAGGTTTTGAGCAAGTGCTGGGTTTAGAGGTCTGATTTGAGTGCTCAGAGATGAAAGCTATCAAGATCTAAGGGAAAATTTGGAAAGCAGACTTTAAGGCACCGGTAATATTTTACCCTAGCTTAGCGGTGCTGCACAGCTCGCAAACTCACACAAACATGTTTTTTTTTAAGTCAGAAAGTTGCCAAGTCTTTAGAACAGGTAATTCTGGTACTGTTTGTTTTGTTGATATATAGGAGGTCCATCAGAGTGGGTTCTGGCAATGCCCTGTATGGCAGACATAGGTCTCCACTCAACAGTCTTTAGTAGAAAGAATACAGAGATAGGGCCTTGAGGTGGTCTGCATAGGACATTTACTTATGCCCTGTATTCTTTTAGTGAGGAATTTCTGTGGCTGTTCCAACTGTTGGATATGCTTAGTTAGGTACATACCAACGGGTGGCATTTTGCTCAGTGATAGGTCTAATGAATTCCAAATACAGTGGAACAATGACTTATTTGGACCTAGATCCCATGCCTTTGTTTATAAGTTGTGCAACATAGAATTATTTCCTTACTGCTGTAGACGTGTGATGGTCAAATGCCAGATTATTGTCTATGGGTTTCTCTAAGTCCCTGACTATTGGATCAACTCTAAGGGGTTTGTTGTCAATATGATAGTTACCAAGGGCAGATGACTTCCTGATGGATACTATTATACATTTCTTAGCATTTAATTTTAGTCCGTGGCTCTGACACCATTTGTTTGTCTGTGTAAGCCCTTCATGGAAAATATTTGTGTTGGTGTGGGACTCAATGACAACTCCCAATTTGCAGTCATCTGAAAATTTAGTCAGCCAAAGACCAATAATATGGGCCTTGATTGCAAAGAAGTAAATGCCAAAAAGGAGCAGCCCAAGGACCGATCCCTGAGGGACTCCACTTGTGACTGGCCTCTTTGTAGAATTGGACTCGTCAGTTCTAACATCCTGGGTGCTGCCTACGAGCTCATTGGTTATCCACCAGGTGACATATGGGTTTGTACCTAACATAATGTGTTTTCCAACAATGCCTGGGTGGTGTATTGTGTCAAATGCCTTGGCCAGGTGAAGGTAGGCAGTGTGAAGCACTTTGTCCTCATCCATTGCTTTGTTGGCCTTCTCAAAGAAATCCACCAGATTGAGTAGGCCCTTAGTGAAACTAAACTTGGTTGTGTCCAGTGTCTGGAGGTTTGCTATATCATTATTCATCATTTCCATGATAACGCTTTCCATGGCTTTGCATATAAGACTAGTGAGACTTATGAGTCTGTATTTTCCAGAGTTTGGAGATGACCCACCTTTTACAGAGGGACAACTGTTGCTATTCTCCATTCATGAGGCATGGAACCCATTTGGAGGCTAAAGTTAAATAACAATTTCAGAGGGGCTGAAAGATTATTTTTCATGCTATTTAGATGGCATCCTTGGATATTCTCTTGGTGCATTGATGCAGTGATCTTGGCCTTAGAAAGAGCATTAAGGACCTGCTCCCTTGTGATAGCAGATAGTTAAATTTGATGGTATTTCCTGAATGAAGGTTGATGGGGATAGAGAAGTAAAGGTGGAGCTGAATTTGTTGTCCATTAAGTTTGTTATATCTTCTGGCTCAGTATAGATGACTCCATTTACAATACGCCCTGCTCATAATTGTGTATTTCCTTTGAGACTGCGGACATAACTAAAAATGCCTTATGGTTGTCCTTGGTGGAAGGCAACATTTACCTCAAATTTGGCTTCTCTCACCAGAAGCAAAACATTACCATCAATCCCAAGATGAGAAGCAGCAATCAGCCTGTTTGGTGATCCTCAGTCTTGTCCCAGATGATGTAAGGGTCTGTAGGCTTGTTGTAGCCTTTTCTTGGTAGATGTCTTGAATTGCAACCAGCCCAATCAGGAACGTCAAGCATAGACACCTACTGCCCAGTTTAGAAACAGTCAGGAGTCAATATACTCTGATCCTTCTCTCCCCAGGAGGAGAATATAAGCACAAATTCCAATCTGTCACCTATGAAGCAATTTTTAGGCTTACCGGTGATCATCTGTCTATAGGAAATAATGCCCCTGTGCTTCTTCTCTCACCAGGAGACAACAGAAGCACCGATCCCAAGATGACAACTGAAAGGCAGAATGTGGGCTGTCCAATAATTAGTGGCCTTGCAAAAGATGTAGCAGATTTTTAAGATAAGATGGAAAAAATGGGTTAAATCCTAAGCATTGCAGTGTGCACTAAGCAGTTCGATATGAAAGAGGGGGTAACTTAAGCTTTAGATGTTTAAGTGGAGAACCAGTAATTTTGAAAGAGCATGATAAACTGAAGGAGGTAAGCACTTTGTATTCTGGTTCTATGGAATAGAATGGAATGGCCAATTAATTTAAATAGTTGAAGGGGAGTGATTTCATAAAATGATAATTTTGTGCTTACTCACAACAGCCAATAAAAGAGGAGAGGGAATGAGATATGTGGTCAAATTTACATAAGAGACAGGCAATTAGAAAGACAGTTGAGTTTAAAAACACCACAGTGCCAGGGTGGAAAAATAGGAAAATATTTCTTTGTGACTTAGAAGAGACACAGTTGTGGTCTCTTTCCTAGTTTTAATATGCAATTAAAAGCAGAATACAAGTAAAACACAGTGTAATGGAAACAAATCACAATAAACAATACATAAGAAGGCAATTAAGTAATACAATATACAAGAAAGCAAAAGCAAACTAACCTTTCCTTCAAAGCAAGTTGTGGCACATTCTAGATGAGCTATTCCAGTAAAGCCCTGGTTAAATAGACACACAACACACCCCAGTTGACTGCAGTGAGTACAGAGCCCCTATATATCTAAACACACAGACTACAGAGCTCAGAACTTTATGCAAGCACCATGGCACACATCTTAACAATTGCTTCCCTGCATTGTTTTTTTATAATCCACTAGCATATACTAGATATTGAAATAGACCAGACAGGTCAGTTTTAACAATTTTATAAAAAAATATATATAAAAACAGTTCTTGAAAACCTTTCTGAGCAGTTCTAAATTTTTGATCCCAATGTTTTTTTTTTTCTTGGAAAAAACATTTTGCATTTTCCAAGTGATTTGTGTAGCTTGTTTGACATTAAATGCCATGTATTACCACAGGGGATAATGCCTATATTCTCAGACAGGTGTCATTATGACTTCAGATAACAAGCAATATACCATGGAAGTTGTTTTATAAGAAGTCCATAGTTTCAGAGATGGTAGCACATTACAAAATAGCCATGCAGATATTTAAATTTTTAAGTAGAGGTATGAAGGCATTAAAAGAAGAATGTGTGCTGATTTGTTAGTAGGAGAGTATCATGAAATAAAATGTAGAAGGTGTCATTCGACAAAAAACAAGCCATTTTTTTTCTTGCAGACACCATGTCGATAAAAAACGATATTTTGGTCACATGATATAAAGTGCTGGATTAAGACTCCAGTCTCTTTGTTGGAGTAAGTTGGAATCCCAGCATTGCTATCTATAGCCAGGGTGTGAGTACAAATGGTTTGCTGTAATCAGTGTAATATCTCTGTAAAGAAACTGAATAAAAAATAAACAAAGAAAATTGATAAAATGGTTAGCTGTTGTCCTTTGAGTTTCCTTCTAGTTCTTACCATATTAATAGAGTTCTAAATTTGTTGTTGTAAACAGAAAATGACTTACTAGGAAACATGTTTATCTACTACGAGTAATAATAATAATAATAGTAATGATAATAACAATAATAAAGTTGTTAGAGCCTCTAAGGAAAGATCGCTGTGGACCATGTCACCATCAGTTTTTGTAGTACCTCCCTTCATCAAAACAACAAACTGTCCATTTGTGTTCTTCAGACACTGAATGAGGAAATGTTCCATGCTTTAAAGAACAATGACCCTCATTTCAAGGTAGTAATTTTTTCAACAGCAGATAATGCATGAAATGACAAATCACAGTTCCCACTAAGTCTATCAGGATTTTCACAAGACACTGGGCACAATGATTCAATCAGGCAACATATCTACAGTGTTATCAAACAGTGTGATAAAATGCCCTGACTAACGTGCCATGAGGTATTGACAGTCAGCAAGTCATTGGTCACAGATGACTTAATTTCACAGCAGTTCATCTGCTAGTGTAAGAGAGAGCAAAGCGGGAAGTTTAGCTGTGCAGGAAGCTTTATGCCTGCCATGAATGGAAAAGAAAATCCTAGGTAGTATAGCTCCTGCTTATCTAATGACATACACTTACCAAAACTGCTTTGTTTTCTTACAGCATGTTCAGTTGCTGAGATATTGTCTTCTGTTTCTAAATCCAGAGGAAATAAGAACAAATGAACAAATAAAGTCCTCTTGAAAACAACTATTTCAACCTTTTCATATTTTTAAGCCCAGTGACAAACCAAGGACCATATTACTACCTCTAGTTTGGCCTAAACAAGTGTGGCTTATTCATTTCTAACTTGTTTTTGAGCAGGTTGTACAAACATGCTTGTCCTCATGAAATTATAATACTGAAGGCATGACTGATTCTGCATGGCACCCTTAGACATGTACACATTCATGTAAGGTTTTTTTCAGCTTACTATAATGTCAGATATAATATATCAACTTGAAACAAGAAATGCATATAGCGAAACAAAATAGATTATTTTTTGAAATTATCAGAAAACTGTACTTTCTCAGCAAACCAATTATTCTGTCTGATAGGTAATAGCATACTTGGATTTGCTTTTCCAAGAAAGGCTTTCATAGTATTACATAAGGTCCATATTTCAGCAAACTCTTGCTGTGAAGAACTGACATAATGTATTTTCATTGATTTAGCATTGCCTGGTCTTCTCACACTTGAAAGGGGTCTTGCACAGTATGACCATCACTTAAGCTATCTATTCTAGGTTAGGACATCAATTTCATGCTGCAAAAACTCTATTTCTTCATTCTTTCAAGTTAGCAGCCTCCCCTGGTATAAGGTTGTTTTTCACCGAATTCTTTCTTTTCGATTTCTGTCATATTGGATAGAGATATTTCTGAACTACAAGCCCTAATGATATAATCGGCATAGACTAATTGGTGTATTGACATAGCTTTTCAGAAACAAACCTGAGATTAATGCCCCAGGTACCGGAGGCTTTCTTACAGTATCCAGCTATTCTGATCCCCTATAATCTTGTTTGTTGCCTATGAAACGTAACTAGTATCAGTATCTGCAGTGGCCAGCTGCTAGATCCCAACTTGAAATGAATAAAATTAATGGTAGTTATTAATTTTCTTATTCGTTAACTATATAAATGCATACATTTAAATATCTTATCTAGCAATGACCTGGGTCAGAAGCATCTTTCCTTTTTTATTTATTTACTCTTTGTTGACTGAGTTAGTTCCACTAGGGTAGTGGCTTCATTTCAGAGGAGACACAAGGAGGCATTTATAGCTTCCTCCTTTACATATGCTCTTCTGTGGTGTCAGAATTAGAAAACACAATCCAGCTACCTATTGTGGGAACAGCACCAACAATCTTCAGATCTTCCAGCACCAAACATGAGTGTGCTGCTGGTGAAGCAACTGAGGCATCAAACAGCAGCTATGAAATTCAAAATTCAGTATAATAAGAGCATTTGTGATAACGCATACCACTATGCAAGATGTGCAAATAAGTTATTTTCATATTGCAAGTTATGGAGAGCTATTTCTATCTTGGTGAATATACAAAAGAAAACAAGTTCTGTTATGCCCTACAAAGCAGGCGAGCACATGTGAAGACAGACAATGAGCTGCGTAACCTGCTCAGTATACACATTATAATGTTCTTGTCTAGTTTCACTTTTAGTAGAAATTTGCATTTTATAGATATGAGGTATAAAGTAAACAAATGTTTATTTGTTTTTTTTATATTTTAATGGGGGTAGAAATCAACCTACACTATTGATGTCTATAGCCATTAAAATAAAAAAGCTAACAGTACGAACCAAATGGTCTGTCCGTTGATCAGAGAAAACTTTCCCATGCTATCAGTAGAGTTTGCAGAGGAATGCAGCTTTATATTTTCAAAAAATATTAAGTCATGTACTTCATGGAGAAAATGAAGTTGCTAAAAGACCTTGATATGGCTTTCTTTTTTGGTAATCTGTGCATTTTCTGGAAGCTGTTATTTCTCAAAAGTGTAAGATAATTGAACAATTCTTTGCATGTGGTACTATTCTAAGACTGTCCTAGTTCACTTTGCTCATCAATGACTGTGAAGTTGAATGAAGTTGACTTTTTTAATTCATGAATCAAGAAATTAGTTATTTTACACAGACCTGCTCATACATTTTTCTTTCACTATCTCTGTGATAAATGTCACATTGAGTTATGCTGTATGTTGTGTTGTTATTGGTTATTTTTCTATTAGAAGATATACTGAACGGATGGAGCTAGTGTGGTGATACATGCATCCGTTTGGTATATCTTCTAATAGAAAAAAGATAAATAATGATAGTAGATTAACAGTAATATGTTGCATTTGTACCTTAAGCAGCTAAAACACTGCATGATGTTCTGGAGGACGTTTTTCAAAATATGTTGCTATGCCTTAAAAAAGTCAGATTTGAACATGTGAACAGGACTGCCTTTTCATTCGGTGTTCATAGACAAAAATAATGGAGAGGTTAACTGAAACAGAGGAAACGATTTCTGAAAAGTCTTTCTACATGTATCGCAGTCCATGCCACCATAGCAAGTAGCAAACAAGAACGCATTCCTCTGTTTAGGCTATCCTTCAACACTTCATTAAGGTTTTCAAATTTGGTCAGCTGGAAGGCTTCGATCTGAAGCATGCATATTTTTGTCAAAAGAGTAACTGAAGAGTCGAATATGGCTGATCGAAACGCAGGACCTTTACATTTTGTTGCAAAAAGGCAGTTACATAAAACTACTACCTCGAAGACATGAGTTAGCTATTCACATTAGTTAGTCTCAGGAAATTACAGTGGCAGCATGTCATATCAAGGGGATTTCATTAATTCTGTTAAAAAGCAATGAAGAGACATTACAACACGTGCTTTTTTTCACATGGCCAAGAAAACTACATGTGTTGTAGAATTCGGTAACAGTCTTATATAATTAATTATGTCTCAAAGTATAGCCTCTGAAAGACAGACTGCTGAGAAATCATTTTGCAGAATTTCAAGAATTCCCACCCAAGAATTTCTGTTAAATTGTTCCCAGTGCAAATGACATATATTCAAATTCTGTTCTAACTTTAGCAAAAAGTTGAAACAGAATATCAGCAAAAGCATAATATGCTTCAATGTCCTCCACACTACTCCTTGCAGATCTCAACCTCTGTGGCCAATTTCTTAATATGAACAATATCATTGTTGCTGTACGAAGTTAAAAAAATACATTTGGTTAAGTACTTTTGTATGGTACACAAACCAGAGCAGTTGAAGAAGCTAAAGGGAATGAAGACGAAGTGCTTGAGATGGGTCACCTATAAATGTGCAAGGTGTACAAATCCAGAAGTTCGGGACTATTGTGAGAGATCACAGTGCTGATTTTCAAACACATTGTGCTAAGTCAAAAGACCTGGACAAACTGGGCCTGAGGGAACAAATGAAATGTTAGATTTAGTGACTTCCCTGCAGGAACAGTTTTTGAAAGTTGTTGGTCTGCTGTTCCATTAGTGACTGGAAACTAGGAGTCTACTTCTTTCTCTAAAACCTATGGGTGTAGTTGGAGAGAAAACATAAGATTTATTATTTTAAGCTATATTGTTTGTAAGTTATTTAAGTTCTGGCAAGAGAGAATATTTGATGAAAAAGTGAAAGATGGTACACACTTCTTACTGGTGGGTTAGGCAAAACTAATTCAGATCTTTACTACTTTGACCACATAGAAAAGGGAGGCATTTGGCAAGGTTAGGCAGTTTTACTTTGAAAATCATATTCATATCTAATTATAACATTCTACAAAATTACATATGAAATCGAAGATAAGCAATCATGCAATAATCTGTTTGCTTTGTCAGAAACACCTATGCCACAGAATGGCTTGTTCATAGGATTTATAGGATTTGTAATAATTTGCATCTCACAAGCATTTATGTCTTGCCAGTATTCACCCTCAGGCTATAGAACACTTCTTTCTTTAGTTGAAAGGCAAGGTGTCAAATTATTCTGGAGGAAGGGTAGATATCAGGATTCCTTAATCAAGTGGATTGTAGAGATGCAAATCACTGAGCCTGGTAAATTTCCTCCACTTCTCTCTAAAACTACAATTACACATCTTGTGACCCCAGACAGTGAAGATAACTTGGAGAAGTCTGTTCAGTCCTCATTGGAGTTGCTAATGAAACACTATACAGAACGTTTTTGCTTCTGAGGTTGTGCTGTTAAAGGGATTTACCCACCCCTGAATTTAAAACTTACAGAGCAATTCACCACATTTGATCGGCCAGTGTAGGAGTTACCCAAAAGAAATAAAACAAAACTAATATTATGATTTTTACTTCCTGGAGTAGAGATTCTTTGTAAGGGAATTTTCACTTTCGATTTTGCAGTTCTTCCATGCCCCCCCCCCACCAGAATAGAACTCATGCTTTATCTTTAGCTTTTTTACAATACTATTACTGACCTCCTCTTTTCAATACTGTAGCTATCGATCTTTAGCTTATTCTTTACTGTTTATTTCATTCCTATCTAGGCACTACATAGGCTTGATAATTTAAACATACTTTGGTAACAAATGTTCTTCTAGTCAAAGACTTATTTATATACCACATTACATCATGCTAGGTAGTTCATTACTACTTATCTACCATGCAATTACTATTTGCTAAGTGATGGCTAATTACCCAGTTTGTTGCTACTGCTTTTCTTTGCTCTATCCTACTGCAAGCATATATATATATATATATATAGATGTAGATATGGGTCTATATTACTTTGTCGAAAGCTTGAGCAAATTGAAAATCATCAAACTCAAATCAGAGACAGCTCAATTAAGTGGATGACCGTACCAGCCAAACATTTCCTAGAGAAAAAAACTAGTAGACCAGCTACCGACCAGAACAAATACAATAAAATTTAAAACCCTGCAAAGTGGGGGGCTTTGCCCCCAATAATATATATGTATATATACCAACTCTGACATCACACTACAATGGAGAAAAGGGCAAATCTCTGATGATGGCCAACCACGTCCTTTCTCTAAGAAGTTTTTCACTGGAATGATTGTTCGTTCAATTGAGCTTTTGCTGAATAGGGTTTTATGATTAGCTATTCACTCAAGTTTAGCATTCAATAAACTGATATAGATCTTGCATAAGGAAACATTTGCCCTAGAAGTGACTGAGTAATGTAACAATGAAATCTTGGGAACATGGCATGTGTATATGTCCCAATGTAGCCTGCTCAGTCATGCTCTCACAGTAGCAGCAAAATGAAAAATGATGTTGTCAGCCTTAAAAGGCTCAATGCAATTTTAAAACCTAGTTTTGAACAGCTTAAAAGGTTATCATGGGAGTATAAGAAAGGAGAAAGCAAGCAGAGGGAACACGTCACTGTAGCTGCTAAGGGTTAAATAGGATGAGAACGTAAAGTAGGGTAGTATTTTTTAGTGTGACTGATGACCGCTTTCTGTATACCAAGAAATTAAGGTAGGGAAGGAGGTAAGGAAAGTTCAAGGGATGGTACAAAAGTTAGGATGTTTTGCAGGAGCACATGCAGAAACATAAATGACAGACAAGACTAACCAATGAGGTCCTGACACAGTGAAGAAGGAAAAGCACAATAGATTAGGAGATATCAGACAGAGTGAATACAATTATGAAGAGGAGGAGTGGATAACACAAAAGGGGATACATAAACACAAAACTGAGGGGAACTCTTGTATGGAGATAGTGTTAGTAAGGTTCTAGTACCAGTCTGTTTAAGTCTGTTCCTGTGGAAGTCTAGATACCACTGTATGCACACTCACCATTGGGACATGGTGCAGATGGAGTGAGCAGTGATGGACAGGGACTCTACCCTGCAAGGTGTAAGAGAAGTCTTTCATACAGGCCAGTATGGGCATCACGATGCTTGTCCATCAGCTCCACTACAGGCACTGGTAACTGGCTCTAGGTCAAAAATGTGTCACCACCCCTAGCAGAGCCACCAACAGGAATAAGAGAATGCCTTATTGATGAAGTCCCACCAAGTGCAGGGCAAGTGGACCTGTCAGCCTCTACTAATCTGTGGCCTTGACAGACTCAGCCACAGGTCTTCCTGGTGGTGTTGAATGGTGGGGGCTGGTGGATTATAGGTTAGCCACACACAGCTATGGGTGCCACTGTATGCAAAAGTAACATGCATATAGATCGCGTATGTGTGAGAGAGATTGAGACAGACATAGAACAAAACCCCAAATAAATGTTTATAAAAGAAAGGATAGCGATGAGGAGGATAAGCAAATACAACAAAATACATAATTACAATGGTAAGAGAGATCAAGTATAACTGCTATAGTCTGATGGAAAAAACGTAATTGAGATTAGCAGCAGTCTACTAAAAGTGCAAAGATGTAACCTGATATGTACAACCTATTTATACTGAACCAGTTATATGTGCAGCTGTATACCAACTGCACTGCTTGCGACTGTCCAGTAATGCTGTGCACCATAAGTAGGTTAACTACAGTTATGCTACTGAGGAATATTCAGTCTGTCATCCCCCATGCACTACAGAAGTTATGCTGCACTTTGTATTCACATACATATGTATGTATCTATTTGTTACTGACCAGATAAATTTCATTAGGCCAGTAGCCGCTTTCAAGGGGACAGACAGTTGAAATTTCCTGTGATTATGGGAACTGCATAGGGCACTAGTGAATGTACTCTACTGTTTTAAAAAAAAGTGTTGTGGGATGATGCACAACCATAGGTTTAGCCTCTACTGAGAAATATAGGGTCTCAATATAAAGTCTTACCTCAAAGACATCACAAAGGGAAGAGTGTACCCCCCACTGCCATTCTGAACTGTACTGCCAGAAATGGAGAAAGGAATAGAACCCACAGCCTTCCAATCTTCCATCCTTAAAGATGGACCTGTTGAACCAGTCTGACAGCATTACTAAAGCCAAATATCCAGAAAGGAACAAGCACTCATAATACCTGAGAACTGCAGAAGTATAACTAGCATTAACAGTTAACAGGCTATGAACATAAACCAAAAGCTGAGAACATATCTCCCACAGTTAAGCTAACTTGTATATCTGTGCTGTTGTATGGGTGAGCTTTTCCAAGAGTTATACTAATGAAGGGATAACTATACACAAACAGGTGCACCCACCACTGTGCCTGGAAAGGTGGGACAACCTCCTCCAGTTCTGCAGGGCATTCATTGCTATGACCTACTTTGGTGTAAAACCAATAAAGATACATAAGTACTGCATAGTTCACACTGGTAGGCTGAGATCCAAGCACTTACCCCTATAAAAAGAGTATTAGTACTGCATCTCAGGAGATCTTATTCTGACATTTCCTTCCCATCAACAAAAAGGTCTGTATGGTAACACGTCAGGTCACTGTATTGGTGACAGCACTACACTGCACTGCCAGTGACATCAGTAGATGTCCTGGAAAGACAATGCTGGGCATCCTTCTTATACAGGCAACCCTCAAAAGGGTCACCCAACAAATGGACTCAGTGGTCCACATGTAACAGGAAGAGAAAGCTCCTGCTCTCAAGTGAACATTGCTAATAGTGCCATCAGAAGCTAGCTTCATATTCAAGGCCTGTTACCAATCACAGCTGACATCCTGTGGTCCTGCCCTTCTTCTATTGCAAGAATTACCATACAACATTGAGTGACTAAATAACATGGCCCCTGACAGGATCCAGCATGGGCCTTGCCATGTCTCACATCTGCCAAAAGAGAATGGAAGGTGTGAAATATAGCAGTAGTAGTGTGCTTTGCGACATGTACTTTAATTAGTAGGGAAGGAGTCCTCTTTAGCAACTGCTTTTTATCAGGCTTAACCAGGTAAATGCAGGAACCTGATGAGTTACAATTATATTGCTTCTTATTTGTTGTTGTCACAGAAGATGTTCTATCCAATTTCAGAGCCACAGAACTTTCACTACCTAATGTCAGAGAGATGCCTGACTCTGACAATGATGCTTGTAAAATGCAAACATGGTTGAAGAGTACAGTGTCATTGCAGGATACAGGGAGTGCTGAAATCACAACCCCTATTCAGCCACTTTGTCTGCTACAAGCTTAGTAGGGTGTGGGGATGAACATATGTGTGCGCATACTAGTGCATACAGATAGAATAGGTACTGTACTCCTCCAGAACTAGCTATGTCAGTGAGTGCAACCCTACATATGTACTCAGCTAGATCACTATCAGTTGATCAAGTTTTCAGAAACTTGAAATTCCTATGGTCGATACCATATATGATTGTGTTTTTGAAAACTCAAAGCTTTTAAATGTAGATTGCAATACAGCAAGAAGCGGGAAATTTACCCTTTTCTTCAAAGCCGTGCAATCTCAAAGTTGGTATACATAATTTTCAGGTGGTGTGGGGAGCACAGCCCCCGCATGGGAGGTGCAGGGGGCTTGCCCCTGTATAAACATTAAAAAAGTAGATTTTTGTGGGGTTTTTTTTGTTTGAGTTTTCACTCAATTATATGTTCTCATCCATATGAAATTCAAGTTTCTGAAAACTTGATCATCTGACATAGATCCACTCAGCCACAGCTGAGGCATCTCAGCCTTTGCAGATATGATACAGCATTGCAATCTGTATCTGATAACATACAGGAGTGTATATCCTGCATGTGTGATATTTTTCTGACTGGATCATTCACCTACTGGTGCACATGGCAGGCCTTCATGTGCTTCCATTCTGATTCAAAAAGAAAAAGAAAACTGGAAACACTCTAAAACAACAAATGTTTAATCCAAGTTCAAGTTCGCAAGTAAACACTTTCACCTTCAAGGCTTCTTCAGGCGAAATAAATACTATCAATTAAACAACATAACTTAAATACATTTTAAAAAGTCACATGACTCTAATTACACCTTCTGATGCAGCATATTTAAATAAGGCTTTAAAGTAAAACTGTCATTAAGACCAGGTGGTACAAATGCTCTCATTCTTAAAATCCATCTCATCTCTTCATTTTCAGTTAAAAGTTTTATATTCCCAACCAGCAATGGTTTATAAATTACTTTTAAAATTATAAACTTAAAACTATGTTGATCACCTTTCTCTATAATGTGTTTACTAATAGCATTTGTAACTACTCTATGGGCAGGATTCACGAAGGCTTGCACGGAGTGTAAGAGATGTGCAACACTCCATGCAAGCCTCGCGATCCAGGAACAGCCCTAAGCTCCATGTAAGAGACCAGCTAAAACGTCTCTTACACGGACTGGGCGTGGACATGCTAAATACCTCACTTGCATCTGAAAGGTATGAAAATGAGGTATATTAGCAATCCATGAAGCAGAAACCAGTCCGTGTAGGAGACGTTTTAGCTGCAGAAATGTACTCAGTTGACAACTGAGTACATTTCTGCAAATTCCACAACGGAGCCATGTCAGCTCCAAAAAAAGGTTGCATATGACTCAGGCAGCATGCAATGGCCAAATATGTGGCCATTGGCAATATAATCCGATGCCAAAATAATAAAATTATAATTTTTTTCGCGATCGATGTTTAAACCCAGCGCAGCCTCAGCGCAAACGGGCTGCGCTGTATAAAACATAAAAGAAGGTTATAAACCCACAAATGTGGGTTTCATGCAATACATGGAATGACAATGCAGGGACCAGCAGACCAAAAACAACATGGCCACCGTGTAGTGGTTGCTAAGGGGGGAAGCTGAGTCTAAGACATGTAACTAAGCATTAGTAGGCAATCTCATGTAAATGAGGGTACGGATACTGAATCTCACAGTCACATAGCAAATGAGCACAGTCTGAGTAGTGTAAGAGATACATAAGGGGGAGGAATAGAGTAGGAGATAGGTGACATCACAGGGGGGAATGGTAGAAAGAAATGCAGTTCATTGGAGGCCAGTGTAACATGACAGATGACGGGCACAGATCATGGAAAGAGGTGTGCCACTAGATAAGTCATGGAAAGTCAAGAAATGGAAGCTGTACACCATTACTTACACCAAAGTTTCTTGCTGGGCGTGCATGCACACGTGTGCGCATCATGAAGCGTGAGTAGGACAGTGTGCACGCGTGTAAGGCAGTCTGAGCATGTGGGAGCGTGTTGGGAGATGTTTAACACTGTTTGCGTGGGTGTGCACGCGTGTAGGGCAGGCTGAGTATGTTGGAGGCTTTTGGCAGACGTGTAACAGTGTTTGCGCAGGTGTACGCCTGTTTTAACCCGAATAAGTAGATTCTGAACTGTGTAAGCACATGTGCGCGCATGTAAGCCACTGTGAGCGTGTTTCTGATGGTATGCACGTTGCTCCCCCAGAGGAAACAGAGAGGAAAACGGAAGCAACAGAATTAATAGGAAGCTAGCAGGGAAACTGCTGAAGCAAGCAGGTGAAAACAATTAGAAGCAGGCAATTACACAGGCAGAATAGTAGCCCAGCCCAGCACTTAAAACTCTGCAAACAGTAGTGCAGGATGTTTCCCTTAAGAGACACTGCAAGACAGGAGTAAGCTAATAGAAGTGAAAACTGAAAAAGCTTCACTCAGAGCAGAAATGTTAGGGGCTGCCATAGCTCTTATAATGAGACATAGGTGACTTGCTGAGGGTGGTGACAATGCAGATGGTGCCAGACAACCCACAGTGAGGAGACGGAGAAGAGTGTACAGGCCCAGGGTCACCTACCACGGATTACATGAGCTGGAGATAGTAGAGCACTATAGAGTGGACAGAGAGCTCCTGCAGCAAATTGTTGAGCTGTGCAGGCCACACCTCACACACAGAACCAACAGAGGGGAACCCATCCCAGTGGAAACCAAGGTATGTGTTGGCCTAAGAATACTAGCAACAGTTACCTTCCAGAGACCAACTGGCGATATGATGGGGGTATCAAAGGCATCAGCCTCCAGGGTACTGCACCAGTTCCTGGATGCCATGTCAGCACATGTCGGTGATCATGTATATTTCCCCAATGCCCGTGCGGTATTGGCCAGCAATATGCGTCTCTTCCATCAAATAGCAGAATACCCTGAGGTACTGGGTGCAATAGACTGCACGCACATACGCATCAAAGCACCAGCCGGTGAGTGGGGTAGGGCCTACATTAACCGCAAGGGCTTCCCCTCCATCAACTGCCAGGTCGTGTGTGATGCCCAGGGCATAATAATGAATGTGTGTGCTGGCTGCCCTGGGAGTTACCACGATTCCCACATCTGGCATTTGACGCAGCTGTACCAGACATTTGCCAATGGGGACATCCCACACGGACACCTAGTGGGGGATGCAGGTTATGCACTGGAGCCGTGGCTGATGACTCCTATCAGAAACGCACACACACCTGAACAGGAACGCCATAATGAGGCACACGCACAAACACATAATGTAATAGAGCGTGTGTTTGGGCTGCTCAAGTCATGGTTCCGGTGTCTGGACACATCTAGTGGAGCCTTGCAGTACACACCAACTACATGTACCCAAATTGTCATGGTATGTGCTATGCTACATAATATGATCTTGCGAAAACAGCTGCAGCAGGACCAGCATAGGGCCAGGCCAAACAGCCCCCCACCATTGCCAAGGCCATCACAGGCAGAGTGTGACTCGGAGGAGGAACAACCTGAGCCTGCCCCAGTAGGCAGAAGGAGGCGTGCCCAGTATACCCTGGCCTTGGCAAAGAGGCAACGCATAGCACATACACTGGCTCAGTAGGAACCCTGGGAATGATACCCCCTCTGACTCACTCAAATAATAACATGGATGCCTAAAATGACATGACCTGCTCACAAACATGTACAGGGAAGTGTAATATGCGCATCCGACAGAGGCAGCCCTGCAGCACCACCTGAGGCATGAATGCTATGTGTTAAGTAATGTAACACCATGTACTATATGCACACCTGAGCATCCTGACTAACATCCACCCTCACCAAGCATGAAGCCACAAAACGACGATGGGATGATCAAGTGCAATAACTGTCTGAAGTAATGCAGTCAGTCAAAGGGGAGCCCATGTGTTTCAGGCTGGGAAGACATGCGGAGCTTGACATGATGCACCACCTGCTAGGGGTGGCATGCACCTATCATGCCATGCCCCATGGATACTGGCAAAGGCTGTCAGTACCCACAGCATGTCCTGAATAGGTAAGTCTCAAAACACAAACCCACCTTCATAGATTCTACAAGGGATAGGAACCTAGATGTAATGCTACCCAGTGACAGATGTATAAACAGCAAGATGTGTGCAGTGTAAACGCACACAGTATGGAGAATGTAGATACCAGTCCTGTAATAGAGAACTGGGCAAGGCTCACATCAGTACCCTAACACTACCAGGTCACACCTCATACTGTGCTGTACAGCCGCAAAACATCGAACAAGCTACAAAAGGAGGGTGACTAGCAAGAAATGGCAAGGATAACCACACCCCCATGTTGGTACCACAACAAGAAGCAGCATGGAATAGCCATGGTCAAATACCAATGGCTAAAACTGCCTCGCAGTATATAGCCTGCTGCAGACTACTGTCCTAATACCAGGAACAGCACCTGGCCTATGTCGGAATACATGAATATATCAAGCCCCCCAAACCACATTATATTGCTTGACTGAAAATACCCAGACATACACTGGTAGCATTGTACTAGCACCAACACAGTAGGAGAAAATTACCCAGATTCCATAAACCAAAATGCCCAGGAACAATGTACCACTCCCACAAGAGGGGTAAGCATACTGGATGTGATAATCAGCAACATGTGTACTGGATGGCAAGATGAGAAGTGTACCCCTCACTGGTAAGACCAGACCATAAAGTAATCACACTGGATATACACATCCTGACCCCAGTCCCTGGCCAGAATACCACAGTGAAAAACAGGTGTAAAGTATAGGTTGCAGCCCTCAAAACCAATGTTGAATCCACAAAAGGCCCTGTGCAAGTGCAGAATATGGGACACACCACAGAACATGTTATACAGGCATTCCATGAACACAGCCAGGAATGCTTGGAGTATGCAATCACAAATAACAACAGCACACAATGCCATACACGCAGGCATCTGGCATGCTGGCCTCCAGCCATTACCAAACCATGCAAGAGAATGAGGAAGCTACCACATGATAGAGCAAACATAAAAAGGGAAGTAATCACTGACCAGTAGTATGGCAACAACATATGTCCACACATACAATCCACTAAGTTCAGCCACAACAAGTAGAATCTGTGAATCCAGAGGCAATGTGATGCCAGTACCAAGTACACAGACAACCACAACACCCCCCAATAAATAGAAATATATGTGATAAATGCATCCATGTATCCAAACCAGAGGTTGAGCTCCAACAACTCAGTACTGTCAAAACGAGTCAGGAGGAGAAGGTAACCACATACACCACAAACCCAGTACCACATAGACCTACCACAACTGTAAACCAAACACATAAACACAAATATTCCTGGAGGCCTTAATTACAAACACACCACACCAACAGAAGCCTCCAAAGTAGATCACAAGCAACCACAACCTTCAAACATAGCACATGCAATGAATAGTACGCAAATCTGGTGTGCCAAACAGTCACAGGCCAGAAGGAGAAACAACATGCCTGATGCAGTCGTAATAGGTGTCTGTATAGGCAGACACACTGCTGTCCCACTCACCAGACTGAACAAGGGAAAGGGTAGAGTAAGCTGCTTGTAGGCTGCCACAAAATGCCACATAACACAAGTACGCAGGTCACCCCAAAGCAAGCAGAAATATGATGCACTCAATGTCCATGCTGGTGTGAATTACCTGAGATGTACCTCCCTGGTCAACATCAAAAGAGACATGGATGGTCCCTCTGAGTATGTACCCCAGGGCGGGATGACACTGGCTGTGTGCAGCATCCAACCCTCACCAAGAATGATGCCACAGTACAAACACAGAATGCTCATGTTTAACAGTTGGCACAGTTACAGCTGTCAGTCCAAGAGGGTCTAATGTGTGTCTGCTTGAGATGTCAAGCATGACAAGCCATGCTGCTGTTCCAGGGATGGCTGTCAGCTGTTACCCGTGTGCGTCTGAATACTGGATAAGGCCTTTGCCGCCTCCATAGAGCCGTATGTAGGCAAGGCCAAAAAGACTACCCACCACCCTAAAAAACATAAGTGGTAGGAAACATAAGGGTAATGCTGACCAATGCCAGATGTGTAAACTGCAATATGCATGCCCCTGAGGCACTTCTCATTATGGAGAACATTGATGTCTGTGCAGTGACAGAAGCCTGCTGCAAGCCTAGTGATAGCACACCAGCACTACTAGGTTATACCACATATCATGTGTTATGGCCCCAACACCTGCACCAAAACATCAAAGGAGGGGGAGTATCCATATGCAGCACAGACACCCATATTGCCAGGTAACTGACAATGCACAAAGCAGCGGACACCACCCATGTGCACATAACTGTAGTCAAAACTGCTGTAGAGTCTGTAGCATGCAACAGACCACACTCTCACACACAAGAACTCCACCAGACATCCGAAGACACTGGACAGTATGAATGTCCCACCAAATACCAGACAAGGTACACACAAATTACCACATAGGTGTCAAACCATTATGTATGCAAGGAGTAATCAGGGACCTAGGGACACAGGTCAACATTAATCTGTCATGTGACACCCACAATGCCAATGTGGCTATGAAGACTGTTGATACTGGACACCGTATCATGAAAGGATTCACATCAACATCAACAGAGGTCACTGTGCCACTGTACTGTTCCCTTATCAGACCCATAATCTAGTACAATGACTCATATGGGATGTACCGTACGTGACACCTGCAGCGGTTCGAAGACCTCATAGTTACCCCACCAACAGGATAAAGGGTGTGAAATATATGTCATATGCTGCCTGGCTGTAGACACCCCAGCTGACTGCAGTCACACACTGCCTACACAGAGGCATTGTATGTCTGTTGTACAAGGCCATGTCCAACACAGGAGTAATGGACATGCTACACCACAGGAAATCAAAGCCATTGGAGCTGTGAGAGTCACAGATGTCAGCCTCAACACATAATGAAATAAGGTGTGCTGGAGGGACAGATACATAACCCATAGGCTCCCCACACCCAGAAACAGGATCCCAATCCATGGTAGGCAGTGCCCCTCACTGACACCCCGCAACAGGAATATTGCCAAGTGGATGGATGACCGTACATGTATACTGGGGGTCCCCACTGTGTCACGACCAGACAGAGGCACAGTGAAGAACCTCATAAATGGCCATAATTGAACATAGCAAGGGGTGGCAAAAGACACACACACTCTGGCTAGGCTTACTAATGGCCTAGGGTGTCTAGCCTAGTATGAACCCATGAACCTATGAAGATACAAAACGTACAGGACACTAAGGATAATCACAAGGCTTACCCAACTGATGGTAGGAACCATGTTGGGCATCCACAGATATGCTCCGAATCACACAGATATTACAAACAACATACCAAACACACACACACATATTGCTAACATACAACCTGTCATGTGTAGTGCAAACACCCCCCCGAGTGCAAAATACCTATCCCAGCAGACTGATGGTCCCCTGACATTGCAGATGCTGAGGTAACAGCCATCATCTGCAAAGCAGAACACACAGCAGCAAAGGTATGTGATGGTGTCCTGTGCTGAGGCCAACATGGACTCCAAGAATAATGGAATGCCAAATCACACTACTGCCCAATGTCAGCCTTACCACAGGATATGTACCCAAAGAGCAGTGTACAACAACAGTGGTCCATCACAACAAAGGTGATGCCTGAATGGATACTCCAAACTACCACCCCAGGATCCTGACAAGCTTGTTCTGCACAGCTATGGTAAGGATCAGTATGTACTGCAGACAGAAGGCTATTGTGGACCTACTGATACTGGACCCTACACACTGTGGCTGTTGTAACTGCAGAACCGGCCCCTAAACACGTCTGACCCATTTGAAGCAGTCATTAAGGTCATTGATGAGGGTAATGTGGTCCACACAGCGTAGCTGGACCGTGCACATGCTTCTAGACAATACTGTACGAGTTCAGTATGGATATGTTCACCAGCTTAAATATATACCCCTATGTCAGTAGAGGGTTTGCAAACCAGACTAAGGACAGAAATGACATGGTCAGACATGCCGCATCCATGTCAGACTACAAAGCAGATATGAGTGGCATCCCACAAGGCCTGGTCTTGCCCCCCCACCCCCATATTGTATATATGTCCCATAGGTATAGGCCAACATGGAGGGACTGTGACTGAGCATGTATGCAGAGGAGTACAAACAGCCCACCATATCCGACCCCCAGCTGACACAAGCAACCCACAAAAGGGCCACCTACAAACAGACAACTGTAGCCATAGCCATGTCAGCAAGCTAATTGCGGAACTGTGTATAGACAACCACTGTGGATATACAGTAAGTGCCCACAAATTACCACACAGGTGTTAACCCATGAGGTACCTAACATGTAATGTGAGACCTGGGTACAAAAGGTGATAAATTTCCTGCACTGGACAAACATGTGGCTGTAGTGTTCGCAGAAACATGTACCATATACCCACCCAAACATGAAGGTTGGCAGATGTAGATAAGGGGAACTCACTGTGGCTCTACAGCCATCCTCCATCAGTGTCACAACTGACTACAATAGCCCCTGTGGGATATACTGCAGCAGACACCTCCATCAACTGTAAAGTCCACAACAGTACCCCACCAGGGGTAGCAAAGAGCATGAACAGATGCCATGTCTTGCCTGAGTAAACAAACTGCAGCCCCACACACCGCCATCCTTCCCAGCTACAGGAAAGCTGTGCCTGATGTATGAAGCCATGTCCAACCTGGAATGAATGAACATGTTGCACCTTGTACAATCTGAATGGCAGTGAGCTATGCACATGAAAGACCTGAACCCCAGCATTGACATACATAGGACAAGCTGTACAGAATGATCCGTAACACAGAAGCCACACCCACACTTCAGTAAACTCCTGGTGCATGCCAGCCAGAGAGCCACATATCGACACCCCTCAAGAGGCATCCTGATGAGTGTATGGGAGATGGTAGGCTACCCTGGGTATCACTGTTATGTCAGAAGTAGACGGAGGCACAGTATACTAACCATGACATATGTCATGGCAAACTCCAGTTACAATGTGTGTCGAAGGACAAACACACCCTGAGACTAGCATCAGAAATGGCCTAGCGAACATCACTAGTGTTTGCCAATGTCCACCCATGTTGTGGAATACACTAGCAATGTTGGACGAGCCTGGTGTAGATAGTCCATATCTGAACATATTGCAACATGGTCATATGTGCACAACTGGCCCCTACACAGTCTGTTGTGCTCACTATGAAGATGTCAAGCAGTCATAGGACTAAAGCCCAGGATACTGTCCACCACAGTGAAAGTACCGAACCAGTACACTATATGGTACTACAGTGTTAGGTCATTATGAAAGTATGTTGAAAACCATCTGCAAAGTATCCCATGCAATCCCTGCAGGCACAGTATAATCCCTGTTGTGGCAGACATGAAGCAGTTGGCCAGTTAGTACACAACATGACACCCAACACACAATCATAAACGTGCGATATTGCCGAAGTTCACACACACACCCAAATATGTGGTGGACTTCAGAGTGCAACATATGGAAAGCTCACACTGGGCATGCTTGCACACTTTGATAAATGAGGCATATGTCAGACAACATGCCATGGAAAGGCTGAACTGGGCATGCTCACACACTTAGGCCATATCTCCATTTAGCAGTTGGCCACACATATCTGGTATTTGTATGTGTCAGTCCAGAAACCAACCACAACACAGCAATCAGCCCAGTGCACACAGTAAATGACCACAGAGACATAAGTGATATAGTGGATCGCCATCATATGCAAACATCTTCCACAGATACACAAATTGGTCATAGGAACAGGGAATGCTATGGCAATAAAGACCTGCAAACTGTAGAACAGCACAACAAATATTGTGCATCCGACAATTGAACATATGGGTGCAGAGGTCAATACTAGGCTTCTTGCCCCAGGGAATGACAGCTCAGCCAGAGTGTGCTTGGCATCTGCATCCCCAGGATAGTAGGCTACTGTGCCACTGTAAAGTAGGTCACAGAAGGCAACATGTGAGGCTAGTGAGCTGTGCCTCTGTCAAGCAGGGGCACCGTGGAGGTCTCAGGGATTGAATGTGCTAAGCCACAGCCATATTGTCGGTGTGTGCTGTGAGAGGTTTGCTGAGGATCTCTGACAGTAGGTGTCCGTCAATAACAGACTGAGGGGAGCCCTATCTGCATTCTCTGGACGATTCCACTGTCAACACTGTGTTGTAATGAGTATGTGTGAATGAAGTTCCATGCCGGAACTGTCCACAGATGTCCTCCCTCTGTGGGCTACAGCTCTGCAATGTATTAGGTCACTCTGTCTGTTGTACGACGCATATATGGCTGGTGTACAGCTGAGAGGTGTCTTGTTGTGGAGCAGTCATGGGTATATGTGGGATAGCATGACCAATGCAAACTGTACACATGCTCATAGAATGCAATTGTCAAGGATTATGCTGAGTGGCCAGTATAGTCCTCCAGCATGGGTCCTCTGAAGTCATCCTTCCCAGTCTACACAAGTGTAGAGTCTGCTTGTGCTAAACACAGTTTGTGTGCAGTGACAACCTTGCCTGGGGGTGGAGATGAGATATGGATGTCCAGGGAAAGGTGGGTATGGTCAGATATCAACAATGGTGGTCTACCTCTGGTGTGGAACAGTGAGTACCCACTTTGCAGATGGACAGGTGCGATATGTATTCACCCATGTGGCTGTGGTGTGTGGTTCTGCCATAGCACATGGACCCACAAATTGTAGTGGCTGTAGGGTAAAGTGGTAGAGGCCTGAGTAGTTCTCACACACAATTTTCCTGTACCTGATGTTAACAACTGGAATGGTGTATGTGAATACCTGCATATCCTGGCACTGTTCCCAGGGAAGCTAAGTGTGTGTCCTGGATGTGGGTGTGGTGTTCTGTACTGGTTGTGTTGTGTGTTACAGGTCCTGTGGTCCCAAAGCATGGTATAGAACATAACCTGCCAGTGCGATGTGCATATCTGACCCTGACGTAGGTGGCTGCAAATGCATATATATGCTATCCTCCACCTGACAGGTAGTGCTACATCTACATACCTCTGTAGAAATAAAGATGTCAGCAACCTATAAATACTACAGGTGCAGAACAGATGCCCAGTAATTCGGATAATGCGCTCTGCTAATGCGTCTCCCTCAAGTGTCATAATATAGTTAGGTAGGGGTTCGAATCCTGCAAATGCTTAGTGTGGGTGAGTGGGGTTTGTGTGTGTGAAAGGCTGTGAGAGGAAAATGTCCCTTTTGGCAACTGGGAAAACACACTACAGGATGCACATTCCCCTTTCTAAGCACTGATGATGTCAGCACCCTATAAGTACAGCAGTGAAAAGAAGCCACCCAGTAATGCAAATAGCGCGCTCCGCTAATGCGTCCGTCTTGAGTGTCATCACATAGCTAGGTAGGGTTTGAATCCTGTACATGCTCAGTGTGTGTGGAGGGGGTTAGTGTGTGTTCAAGACTGTTTGAAAGAAGTATCCCTTTTGCCAACTAGGAGAATACACTACAGGATGCACATTCCCCTTTCTAAACACAGATGATGTCAGCACCCTATAAGTACAGCAGGAGAAGGGAAGCCTCCCAGTAATGCGAATAGCACGCTCTGCTAATGCGTCCGTCTTAAATGTCATAACATAGTTAGGTAGTGATTTGAATCCTACAGTAAAAAGTTACAAGAACCAGGAAAAATGTGTCCACTCCGCCAGCAGAGACAATAATTCAAGTGCCAGTATAAAATAACTTCTTTATTCCAAGTAGCGAGACCACAAGTACAGAGATTGAAGACAAGCGCTTTCGCCCGGATTCTTCCAGGCTTTATCAAGTCAAAAACAGTGTACAATCCAGCAACCTGTTTTCCCCTGATCTATGTAGCTCTTCCTAAAATTCTGCAACTTATCTGTTGCAACAAAACGTTATGACATCTCTACAGCTACTTCCAATTCTGTGGTTTGAATCCTGCAAATGGCAAGTGTGTGTGTTTTGATGAGGGGGGGTTAGTGTGTGTGCAATTATGTGTGAGGGAAATGTCCCTTTTGGCAACTGGGAGAACACACTACAGGATGCACACTCCCCTTTCTAAACACAGATGATGTCAGCACCCTATAAGTACAGCAGGAGAAGAGAAGCCTCCCAGTAATGCGAATAGCGTGCTCTGCTAATGCGTCTGTCTTGAGTGTCATAGCATAGTTAGGTAGTGGTTTAAATCCTGCAAGTGTGTGTGTTTAGATGAGGGGGGTTAGTGTGTGTGCAATTTTGTGTGAGGGAAATGTCCCTTTTGGCAACTGGGAGAACACACTACAGGATGCACACTCCCCTTTCTAAACACAGATGATGTCAGCACCCTATAAGTACAGCAGGAGAAGGGAAGCCTCCCAGTAATGTGAATAGCGCACTCTGCTAATGCTTCTCTCCCGAGTATCGTAATGTAGTTAGGTAGGAATTTGAAACCTGTAAATGGCATGTGTGTGTGTTTGGATGTGGGGAGTTTGTGTGTGTGCATTTCCGTATGAAAAACATGTTAGTTTTGGCAATCAGGAGATCACACTACCTGATGCACATTACCCTTTCAAAATACTGATGTTGTCAGCACCCTATAAGTGCAGCCAGAGAAGAGGAACTATCTAGTAAACCGAATAGTGTGCTTTGCTAATGCGTCTCTCTCACGTGTCATGGCTTAGTTAGGTAGGAGAATGAATCCTGCAAATGGCAAGTGTGCGTGTGTGTGGGGGTAGTAGGGTGTGTGTAAATGCAAGTGTGAGAGAACAGATCTTTTTGGCAAATACTACAATACACCAGATGCTGCATACTCCCCCAGTAAACACAGGGGATGTCACCACACTATCAGCACAGCCAAACAGGGCTAGTTGGCTAGTAATGCCAATAGTGCGCTCTGCTACTGTGTCTATTACCATTATCAGAGTACAGATAGGTATGTTTTGGTAACCCACAACTGCCCCATGTGGTTGTGTCACACAGTATGACCTTGTGTGGGTCTTTGTACATAACAATGCATGCCATTGCCTAAACCAGCAATGGCATTGCACACATGATGTATGTGTGTGACACATACACATAAATACCTGTGACCTGCAGTAGTTACCATGCCTGACACATGCCTCGAGTGGATAAATGGTATTTGCAATGTATACCAATATGACTGTGTCTTACTGTGCAGGGTCCGCAAGTGGTATGTCTCTATACAGTGTGGGTGTATATGGTGAAATACCTACAGCAGGGGATACACATTTGGTCTGGGCCATATAGTGTACATGTAGTCAATGTACAGGTGCTGCATGTTCCCACCTGTTGTGGTAGTGGTAAGATGTCATTCCACTGCAATTCAGTGACCACATGCTGTGAACCCTTCAACTAGTGTGTTGTAGCTACAGTAATGCTCACGCACAGTGTTTGGCTGGATGCAGTCCAGCCATATAAACACATTTCTTGAGACTGTCATATTGCCAGTGTTGTTATGGAGGATAGGTGGTCTTCCTGTGTATGGGAGGGTTGTGTGTGCCAGGCTATGAACCAGATGGCAGTCCGGCACACTGTTAGCTGCACATGATTAGGCCCTGATGCTTTGTGCTGTGCCAACAACCTGGAGGTGTGTGTATCTGTGGTACCTTGGGATACCACCCCCCCTATCCATGTGTGTTACATGTGTAGGGGACGACAGGCATGGTATGGGGCATAACCTGTCAGTGATGGGTAACACCTGTGAGCCATGAATCATGAATCTGGTACTGCACAGACATTGCAGTTCACCGTGCTGAGGACAGTTGTCTGGTGCATGCATCTTCCAGTGTACACTGCTGTTGTTGTGTAGCAGCACTGTTAGTGTCCTAACCTGTGTGATACCCATGGAGGTGGCTATGTAAACCATGTCCTGCAGCATAAGGCAGTATGTGTGTACCAAGGAGCTTTGCCATTATACATTGGGCCATGGGTGTCACGTGCAAGATGACCCTTGCACATCATTGTGGCTTCCCTAGCATGTAAGCACACGTTGACAGCCAGTGGATACCCTATGAATGACAGTGGAGATTGAGCATAATGTAGACATACAACACCCTTCCCACATATAGTGGTAGCATACCTGGTGAAGGTATGTTGGCAACCAACATCACGCTCATACTGGCCTGTGCCACATGCTGAGAGATCCATTCTATGTTCCCTATCATGTAGTCCAGGGAGGTATGTCTCAGGCAGCCATACTGGCATGGTCAATGAGTGAGTCTTATGTGTCCATGCCTCTGACTGACCTGTATGCATGTGTTCTGTGGTGGACCATGGTGCCCCTGAGGCATATCACTGTGACCTTCACCAGATACAGCCTGTTGAGCGGGACCCCAGTGCAGCACACAAGACAGGTACCTGACACGTCTGTAGCAGGTGTGTTGTGTAGCCCTATGGGCTGTGAGTGTGTGGCACAGGGGATGTGTGTGCCATGTGTGGCATGTGCTCTGTTCCGACGGAACATATGCCTGTGTGCCAGCTGCGGAGGTGTGTGATGCTCAGGCAGGCTGCTATTCTGAGTCCCCACGTATGCCCCAGTGTGTTCAGCATGCTGTCAGTGCGTGTCAATGTCTGACTTGTATTTTAGTCACTGTAATATATTTTATTTATTTATTTATTTATTTATGTATCCTACATTTGTTGACCGGGATAGTCCAACTGGATGCATGTCCATTTCCAGGGGAGGCCCGGGGAGACAAGCTACGAGGGTAGCAGATACAGCATTACATAATACCAGCATTACATATTACAAACAGATTATTTACAGAGATTACATAAGTAAGCAAGTTAAACATGTTCCACAGGTTAATGTTAGTCAGGATTAAATTAAATTACACAGTAAAGTGGTTCACAGATTTTACACATTCGAGTTAGCCAGGCTTGATACATTGACATAGCCAGTTAAGTGACAAATGTTGTTTGAGTCTAGTGTTAAATTGACCTAAGGTGGACAGTAGGGTAATATCAGCTGAAAGTGAGTTCCAGGATCTACTTACAGAGTTTGCAAAGAGAGAATAACCGGCTGTGTTATTAAATTTGCTAGTCTGAATTAGTAGTTTGTTAGAGGATCGAAGCGGTCTAGGATTGTTATAGGGGGTGATAATATTTGAAGTGCAGGAGTATTGTCTGGATTATAGAGGATTTTATAGGCCATAATCAGTTGGTTATACTGTATTAGGCTGGGTATTGCAAGCCAACCAAGCTGATTTACATTGATGCAATGATGTGTCCTAAAAGGCAGCCCAGTGGCAAACCTGGCAATGTGGTTGTAACAAATCGATTGTTTGTTAAGGACAGTCTTGTTCATATTCGAGAGTAGAGGGGATGCATACAGAAGGGTTGAAACAAGGTGTGAGCGAGCTATGGCACCTTTAGCTGGAGGGGCTAGGAAGGCTTTAATTCTGTAAAGTGACCCTAGTTTCTATTGATGGCTTTGATAATTTGGTTAACATGTAGGTCACATTTGAGATTATTGTCTATGATGACACCTAATAGTTTAGTAGATGGGTCAGGGGAGATTATTGTGCCATCAGTTGATGTTATGGTAACGGTGAAAGCGGTAGACCTACGTGTTGGTGAAATAACAGCAGTTTAGTTTATTTGGGATTTAGGATCAGATGATGTTCAGAAAGCCAGTTTTCTATTGTATTAAAGGTGGTCTGGGTAGCTGACCATAACTCTACTGAAGATGTGGCTGAGCAGATCAGAGTAGAGTCTTCAGCATATTGGATACAGCTGACTTTTGGGATGATAGTATAAAGGTCATTAATGAAGATGGAGAACAGCAAGGGCCCTAGTATAGAGCCTTGTGTTACTCTGAGGGTGTTAGGTAGAAGGTTAGAGAGTTTTTTCTGCCAGAGGCCAGCCTGCTGTCGACCATGCAGGTAGGATTGAAACCATTGGAAGGCTCCAGTATCTAGACAGAATGTTTGCAGGGTGTGGATTACAAGTTGGTGATCAACCATATCGTATGCCTTGGAAAGATCCAAAAAGAGGGCTGAGGATATATAATTAGTGTTGCAAGTATGGTTTATGGTGTTAGTAAAGGCTAGGAGGCCTGATGTAGTGCTGTGATGAGGACGGAAGCCATGCTGAGTGTCTGCCATAAGGCGATTTTGGATTAGGTGGTGCATGAATTGTCTATGACTAAAGTTTCCATAATCTTTGCAAGTGGAGAGAGTATAGCTATTGGCCTATAATTGGAGAATTCAGTAGAGCTGCCTCCTTTGTGAAGTGGGATTACATATGACATTTTCCAGATGGTGGGAAATTTAGATTCTACCATGGTTCGTTTGATTACCTTTGAGGCGGGGTAGGCAATAGCATAATCTGATTTTGATAGGTACTCGGCAGGGAGTTGATCAGCAGAAAGTGTAGTGGTTTCACTGTTTCAATCAAGGTACGGAGAAGTGAAGTGGTGACTGGTTGGCAGCTGAAAGCAAGTAGGTTTCTAGGGGGTGCTACTTTCAGGACCAGGGGAGCTAGGAGGTAGATGGCTAGCTAGGGCCTGAAATGTCTCAGTAAAGAATTGGTCAAAACTATCAGGAACATCTTCAGGGGTATTATTAATAGTAGCAGCAGGGATTGGGGTTGACGTTTGTCCAGGATGTAGTATATATGATATGCCACCTGACAGGGTATGGCATTACTGGGTTCAGAGAGCCCAGTCCCCAGATTGGCTGTGTGGTGGCATCCCACATGTGTTGTACGTTCCTGGCCAAGGGTGATGGCTGACTGCATACATGTGGCAGCTGTGACATTGACACATGACTCACATAAACCACAACTGGACCATAGAGGCGATTCACAGGTTACCTTTGCACATGCTACCCTAGTAGTGTGATTGCCATGGTGAGTACCAACACATAGGGCCAATGGGGAACAACATACTGAAGGTGTGTATGTGTGGGTGTACCACTACTGTTTCATAGCACTGACATATATGACTGCACACATGGGTAAATGCCAGGTAAGACATGTGCAATGTGTCACAGGCAACGTACATGCGTACAGGACAGACAGTGACATTCTGTCATGTGGAAAGTTGACATACGTATCGTACGCTATGCAGATGTCACTAGAAGTCTACAGAAGCACTGTAACTCTGCATTGCAGGTGTAAGCAGTGTTCCAGGGAACCCCAAGCGAACATGCATGCAAGCAAAGCTACAGTAAACAGGGCTGGAAGTAGTGCATTGTACAACAAAGAAGGGGTAACAATAACAGTAAGTAACAATGCAAATATGTAGGCACTATCAACATGTACCCAGGAATACACAGCGCAGATGCCATGGTAGAACTGATATTATGTCATAGTTATTTGTGATTTGGATTACATTGGTATTGCACACATATCTACATGCGTGAACATCCACATGGCATAGTCATTGTGGGCAACTTGACACCATTACTGTACATGTCCACCATTGCATATCACTACTTGCGTTAGCTTTCCCCCTGTGCTACCCATGTATGCGGCTATCTGTTGACAACCTTACCACTGGCATGCAATTATGTGCAGCTGTTATACTTTGGTATGTACTATGGGTGCAGATAACAATTCAGGACATTCATACAGTTACTGCAGCAGGCATGCTGGGATAAACACACAGTCATAGCAGCACACTGTACTGTTACCAACATGATACTACTAATACACTTCTATGTAGTCACCCTGTGCATCAGCAACGTGTTTACCTGTTCTCGCAATGATGTTGGAGATTGCAGGAGGTGGCACAGTGTCATCATATGCACAGGGTGAGGATTAGGTATGCCTGAGTCAGCCAATGATACCACCAATTGACATGTGTGTGTATGTGTGTTGGTGAGAGGCAGTAGTACAGGGTGGGGCAGTGTTGGTGCAGTGTGTGCGTGTATGTGGTCGCCCTAGGTGTTAACATTTCACATATGTGTATGCATGCACACAGTTCCACCTCATGGCTGCCATATACAGAGGTTTGTGGACAGCCACAGACTGCACCTGGCAGGTCATACAGATCAGTGTCTGTGTGCACGGACACGGTACCTGTGCCTGGCAGGGGTGCTACAGACTATATCTAGTACTAAGCCAGACTGGGTACTGTCATCAGAAGCGGGAGTGTGTTGACTGGACACAAGTCCCTGTTGGGATTGTCCAGAGCCACGTGCATGTGGTCTCCTGGGGCGTTCCGATGACAGCACAGACCCAGCATTGCTGGGGCTGCTGCTGGCACTATGGGGGCATGCGCGAGCCTGTTGTCATCCGCGCCAACTGCCAGCTGCTGCTGCTGGCGGCATACGGCCACGTCGATGCTGCAAACGCCCACCATTGTCCTGGCTCATGGACATCTGGTTGTGGAACTGCTGTAATATGTCCCCACAACGTCTGTCTATGACATCTGTGAAGTTATGGATAGCATCTGCAATGTCACGCATACTGTCTGTCATGGCTGTGCGACATGCAGACCTCCCAACCGTCCCGAATTACTCGTTTTTTACTGAGTTTTAGGGTCAAAATGAAGGGGTGCCTCGATTCCCGAGTGGCACCTCTTCATTTCCGATTTTTTTGCTTTCTTTTTTTTATGTTTTGAATTTTCGCACTGTCGGAGCTGATGTCATCACGTGCGCGATGACGTCAGCTCCGTCAACGCTACCAGCCAGTCGGAATTGAGCTCAAGGAGCTTGCGTCATTATTTCCGGCTGGCTATGAGCAGGCTCAGCAGGCGGGAAATGAAAATTAAACAGTAGCAGCACTAATGCTGCTGAGAATGGGCTTATTACTTTTTTAAAGTACTGCAATGCTGCGAATGGGCTGACAACTGGAGTTATTTTATTTTTCAAATTTTTTTCCAACGTAAATGGACTTTGGCTTTGGGGCTTGGACTGCAGGCTGAGAGAAAGAACCGGATGAAGCAAGCAAGGCATTAGGTAAGGAAACAAAGTGTTGTGTGTGTGTGTGTGTGTGTGTGTGTGTGTGTGTGTGTGTGTGTGTGTGTGTGTGTGTGGCTGCCAGTGTCAAGAGGGCTAGTTCTTAAGAAAAGACACAAAATTGGGCTGTTTTAGGTTAAATAATTCTTCTGCCTTCGTGCTTTATCTTAATGGGCTGCTGATATCTACTGTTTATTTTTATTTGTGTCATGCTTATCCAGAGCGCATTATGGTTTGGTTTGCTTTGCTTAGTTGTCGGGACTGTTAGAACTTGCTAACGTATTCCTTCTAGTGCGTGCTTTAAGCTAAGTTGCATTTTTTCCTCTCAAACGCAGTATATACATATCTCTCTTTTAACTAAAGCAATCTAGACAAAACAAAATAATGAAAGTACAAATATCCCAAATCAGGGGTAGATTTTAAATATTGCTCCTACACTATTAGAAAGTTACTAGAATAACTGGTTTGGATTAGAATCCAGTTCGAAGGCTATGAAGTCTGAAGATGTATTATTTAGTGACTTCACCCTGCAATGATTTATCAGAGAACCGCAGACTTTATGAGGGACAAACCTAAAATATGAGTAAAAAAATTGTACCTTGTGTGTCTAGACATTTTCAGAGTTGGTATATATAATTTCATGGAGGGCATCATGCCACCGTTTTATTTAATTTGGAATTTCACTACCAGTTGTGCTGGATGAGTTCGCTCCCGCTGGGTTGTAACTCAACAAACCTTGGTGAATGTGCATGGTTACAGTAGGATGAGACAAACAGATTCTCCTTTGTAAACAGAATATTTAATGGAAAAGTCTATAGAAATGTATTCACTGTCAGATTTATTATTTAGAAGTCATGGCTACCCATGTATTATTATATGAGAGGACAAACATGAAGACCACGCCGCCTCATGCAACTGCTGCATTTGTAAAAGATATCATTCTTTTCTAATCTATTTTTTGCAATATGTACTTTGCATCTTTTTTTGTCTTTTTACCACTTGAAAACTTGTAAGATCAACTAGGCATGACACGTGCTACTGCATGAGATTTGTGTTGACAGTATTCCCACAGAGCATAATCAGATGACAAGTGTGAAGTTTACTGTGCTTAGTATTTTAAATTGCTGTTGAATATCCGTAGACCGTTTTTTTCTGCTGCTTTTTATGGTAACATGGCTAATGCAGATGCAGTCCATTCATAAATGCTTTCTTGATATAAATCCCCTCGTTCCACAGTAGATATGATGACAGATGTGCTTTACATGTCCGTTTTGTTACTAAAACTTTCATGGTGAAACTGATTTTTTTGCCTTTTCGTAAGACATATATAGTCACAGTTATTGCATTATACTAATATTCTGAAGCACTGGTTCCACTCATCTGATGTTCTTTTGTTACTCTTTTGAATTTATGGTAAAACTGCTTAAACTGTGCAAGTTCCTGGACTGGATAGCTTTCAGTTTAACTGTGCATTGTGTGCTTCTGCTTGACTTCTGCCATTTCTGCTTAACTGTGCAAGTTTCTGAGCTGGAAAGCTTTATGCTGCAGTGCTGAGTGAGCCGTTTAAGTGTGTGTCATTTTATTTCTTTATTGAAAATGCTCGGAAGGAGTGTGAGCTGAAAAGTTGGTCATTGCATTTTCATTGTAAAGGTTCAGTTTAACTGTGCATTTGCATGCTTCTGCTGTTTCTGCTTAAGTTCCCTAGCTGGAAAGCTTTATGCTGCTGAGTTGGCCGTTTAAGTGTGTGTGCTTTCAGTTTAACTGTGCATCACTGCAAGTTCCCAAGTTGGAAAGCTTTAGTGTGTGTGTGTATGTAAGCATAACTAGTAATTAGTTGTCAGGCTCAAACCCTGTACCTTAGGTACAGATAGCAAGAGCTGAATTCCCTACCCAGACCAGCTCTTTGTGCTGCTCCTGTTAAAATATGTGGTTTTCTAGGAAATTAGTGAGAATGAGAACTGAATTCACTAATGGCAGTAAACTTAAATGGCTATCTTTCAGGAAACACATGCTAACACAACATTTTATTCTAGCAAGAAGCAACTTTTCTAAGATGGTACAAACAATGTTTAAAATGTGTCCCTGGTTTTGGGCCTTTGTCCCCCCCAATGCTGTTTCTAGATGCTGCACTCTTGAGAATGTCCTCCTTTGGCAGAGATACCTAGTAACTATGGAAATTTCTGAATTGAGCATTTTTGTCATTATTGGTTCATGCATTTTGTTTCATTGCTTGCTGGAAAATGTTCATAATAAATTTAAAACACATTAACAAGTGTGCTGCATTATATAAGGAATATATACAGTCAGGAAGGAAGGTGTATCAAAGAAAACGTGTATGTGTCCTGTGCAAGGGGCCTATGATTTTAAAACAAGCCAAATTAAATCTTTATCCGCCACTGGCCAGATGCATTTTCTTTGAATGCGGATGTCAATGCTGTTTCAATGGCAGAGAAGCTGTAATTTTAAGTCTGTTTTCACTGTGAGACTGTGTTGCTTTGTTTAGCTGATGTCTCAGTATTTGTGCTATAAAATGTAAAATAAAAGTTTAAATGAAATACAAATAATCATTGTAGAAGTAAGCAGTATGCATATTAGTGTTTATGGTAAATGGGGCAAAATAGCAAAGTAATGGGACATTGGAATTGCTGCAGGGGGGACTTTGTCTGGGGCCATATTTTGATTGTCTGTTTTTTCAGTTTGTGTTTGAAAGCTGGTATCCCACAATTCCATTGGAGTGGGTGGGGTTACATAATTATATATTCAAATTTTATGTTAATCAGCGTACAGATTTGTACCTATTTTCACGGGCCTTTGTCCAGATTTTTGATGTTTCCAGGTCGAGAGGTATGGCAACATGCTCTCAGCTCCCTCAGACCCTGTCTGGTGTACCTTTCCATAAGTGACTGTGCCTGCATGACAGTCCGAAACATAGCTGAGGTTGACAGACCTCTTTGGGCATGTCGGCCAGAGGCATTACGCCCACGGATGCTCTCACGAGAACCCATGGGCAACTGTCTGTGTGGTACCATTGGAGGACCCTGCCCATGGCTGCTGTGTGGGGACACATGTGCCACAGGTACCACATTACCCTGGTCTATGCCCACTGTATTCTGTCCATCACCTAGGGACAATGGTGACAAAGGATGTACTGGCAGGATGACTGTGCGCAATGATGGGGTTGACAGCTGTGTACTGTCAATTGGCTGACCAATGGTGGACCCTGACACACCTTCCTATACCATTACACAAATATCATCATTACCAGTATCCGTGGCACAGGATTCAGGTTCCCTGCTGCAGGTCACCAGAGCAGCCCCAGAACCTGTGGGAGGAAGACAGGAAACATAGTTTACAGTCTCCAGACATTGTTACCAGTGATGCACTTCTACACACATGCACACATGCACACGTGGACACATGCACACATGCACACATGGACACAGGCACACATGCACATATGGACACAGGCACACATGCAGACATGCACACATGGACACATGCACACAGGCACACATGCACACATGCACACAGGCACACATGCACACATGCAGACATGCACACGTGGACACATGCACACATGCACACATGCACACATGGACACATGCACACATGGACACATGCACACATGCACATGTGGTCACATGCACACATGGGCACATGCACACATGCACACATGCACTCATGCACACGTGGTCACGTGCACACATGCACACATGCACACGTGGACACAGGCACACATGCACACATGGACACAGGCACACATGCACATGTGGACACAGGCACACCTGCACACATGCACACATGCACACATGGGCACAGGCACACCTGCACACATGTACACATGCACACCCCACAGTATACACACAGAGCACTACTGAGTTACACTACTGTTACTAGCATTATCAGGACTATTATAGGTTATGTTAAACACACTCACCAGCATGGACAGCCTGCCTTGCTGTAACCCTGGAGGGACCTGCAGAAATGATGAGATTAATGTCAGTGGGCACAACTGTGCCATTGATATTGCATATGATACAGTGTACAGAACAGTCAAGTGTACATATGGCATATTACCTGCACGCTCCATGTCGTGCTGCTGTGTGGAACCAGCCTCCATCATAATGCAGGTGTACTGCTGTTGGTGTTCCGAGGCTGGAGCCACAACACTTAGGGGTAGCCCCTCCAGTCTGGTGAGGGGGGATGTGTGGCCACCCCACCTCCTGTGGCAACCTGTTGCCTGTGGATATCTGATGCACGCTGACGGACACTTCAGATTAAATCACTGCAGTGATGTCGTACCTGCTCATATGTCCTGTTATGCGTGCCAATATCATTTACCCTACAGACAAGGTCTTGCCACAGTGCAGCCCTCTCCTGTTGATTCTGACTGGTGCGGGAAAACAGGATGTCATATTCCCACACAAGGCTCTGGTGAATCTCCTTGTCTTCCACCACAGAGTAGGCGGGGTTATGCTGATGCGCCATCTCCCTGGAAGAGAACACAAACAGGATATCAGCAGACCATGTCAGCAATATATGGCACAAATACTATACATGATACTCATGTGTAGTGATATACTACTACTCCCATATGTTGCATGTGTGTGTGTCATGGTGGATACACAGGTACATGGCCAGATATCAGTGCTCAGCCAACATCTGTGCAACAATACCTGCCACATTCCACACAACATAGTAGCATGCCCCATCGGTCAGCACACACTGACAGGTGCAATGCACAACCTCACTCTGGGGGTTCATCCCAAGGTACTGTATGTGGGACGCCGTCCACTACTGTGATGTGGACAGATGTTACTCGGCCTGGATATACATATCCCACCACCACCACCAGCACAGTAGACTACTTTGATATGTATGTGATCAGACAGTTATTCACTTGCTGGGACTGAGATGGTATCCATGCAGCACACTGGGCCAGTGGAAGCCACAAGCCACACTGCTGACCCATTTGCAAATGCTTACCATGGACATGCCACAGATTGCATGGAACTTGCACACACATTTCTAACCCAGACCCTATGCACAAAGGTTAGGCATCCTGTCCGGTGGACCCCAGACAGAGGCAGATTGTATAACAATAGCAGGAGGCTACTGCAGGACAGAGCACATTCACATTAAGGGAAGGCATCTGTGGTCAGCACTGGTACTATGCTACGGTCCGTCATAACAACGGCCACAGCCTAATCTGGGAGGGAAATGGCCACAAACACTATGGATGACCACAAGGCCTTCTTCAGTTATGTTACACATATGGACCACATGCCTCAGATATGCTCTGTTTTAATACACACCTACTTAACATTCACCAAACACACGGATATTGGCAACAATCTTGCAGACATGTTCGGTGCACGTATCCCCCCTCCTTCTCCCCCACCAGTTGAAATATTTATCACAGCTGGATGTAACCTCCCTATTATCTCACATGTCCAGGTGAGGGCCGCCCTCAGCAGAGAAGAACACACAGCATCACTGAGAACTCATGGTATCCCTGGATGTGTGCTACCTGCACTCTGAGAGGACATACAGCTGCATATAACACTGATAATTTATCTTGGCCATACTACAGGATATGTACCTGGACAGTGGCATACAGCGACAGTGGTACCACACCACTAAGGAGGCACCTTGACTGACCCTGGGAACTACCACATCATATGCATAACCGGCCTGGTCTGCTAAGCTATGGAATTATGCAGTATGGGATGCATATGCAGTGATATCGGGTACCTGCAGACACTTGTTCCCAGCCAGTGTGCCTTTGTGATGGGCTGATCCTGCCTTTTGAACCTGGCTGCACCTTTCAAAGCAGTCACTACAGCCATTGCTGGGGCAACGCACCGACAACTGCTGCCAGGATCATGGCCTAAGACTGATTGACATGTAATGTATGGTCATCCCCTTTTGGTGGAACTACGTACACACAACATATCACATGGACATACCTATAGATACAGACTTATGACACATTTGGAGGGTTCACAGTATGCACACTATTAACCTGCTACTTTGCATTACCTGTGTTTGTCGCAGCTGGTTGCGTTACCACTGCTTCTGCTTGCAGCTGCTACTGTCACTGCTGACAGCTTCGGGTGACAGAGTCACAGTGTATAATTTTTTTTTTTTGCTCTCTCTCTCTCTCTCTCACTTTTCTCTCTCCCTCTGTCTGCATCCAGACAGTGCAATGAATGTATTGCATGTGTGGAGTGTTAGTACTGGATGCTTTTGTAGGTATCTGCATAGGTCCATGTGATGGCCTCTGCACCAATTGTAAGCCAGCATTTGCTAATTGCATACATCCAGTTGTGTACTGATTGCAGTTCTCACTGTGATTTCAGGTCAGTGCTATAAAAGGGTATGTGGGATAGGCGTTGCCCTTTCAGATTGTAAGGGCGGGGACCATGCTGGTATGCTGTGGACAGTGTTCTGTGAGTGTAAAGGTTAGTATTTTTCTCATGATTCAGGCTGTGTTGTATATTCACATTTCTCCATTCCTCTCTCATGTTCCCTGTAGCAAGTGTGTATGCACAATGACTCCTACAACTATATATATATATATATATATATATATATATATATATATATATATATATATATATATATACATATATGTACATATACATACATTTATATATGTAATTTAACTGACATTATTATCTACAAGCTACCAACTAGCATGGCTGTTTCTGTTCACACACTACTATTATGGAAATCAAGTAGTTTTGACAGTAATTCTAAATGACATGCTTTGTGTACTACACATCCTATATTCCCTTTACATTCATCCCTACTATTACATGCTATATTTATTTTAGCACAATGCTCTTGTATAAGAGTCATGGCTTAGTGGTAGGTCATACAGACTAGTGTTTCCAAGGTCCTGGATTCGGGACTGACAGTGGGATTTTATTTTGCTTTTGAACTGAGTACAGGACCTGTCAATCAAAGTGACTAAGGCACTTTTAAGCAGTTGTAACCGGGTTAGCGCTGGTTTGCACAGAGCTCACGCATGCGCACTGGCGGTTAGCTCTGTGCACACAAGCGCACACCCGCTTACAACCGCTTAACGGTGCTTACTCTGGTGCACACCCGCGCTATTTTCTTTGAAAGAAAAGAAAATGGGGAGGCAGGAAAATGGTGAAAAAGGGGTCACAAAGAGGGTAAGACAGTAGGGAAACAAGCTTGGGATTTGCAGGAGGGATGTAGGTAAGGCCCATAGCTGCCCATTTATTCATCAGCAACAGCTGTGCATATGTATGTAATTTGGTGTGACATTTGAAACCTTCCACCCCTGAGAGAGGTGTCAGGACAACAATAATACTTGTTGTACAGCCAATTGTAATTGATAGATTCCATGTCCAGCAGACATGTGTGCAGAATAGGCAGCTATGTATGGGGCATAATTTTTTGTGGGTACAGAGTGCCCTTTTTTTTTTTTTTTTCAGGTGAGAGTGGTATGTCAGGTGAAGGAAGTTGGTACAGCTGGGGAGGTAGGATGGGTAGGTAAACAGACAAGACAAACAAGATGCATACAGGGGCGATGTATGACACGTGTGGGGGGGTTACACAATTGACAGGGACGGAGGTTTGGATATCCAGAGCCCATGAGCCCACAGATGGCAACAGTGGAACTGATATCCCCACCCATAGGCAGTTGCCACTGTTCCTTCACTGCCCAGGATGGGGCTGTGCTGGGGGCTGTGTAGGCCGGGCAACAGGCATGCCCATTAGTTGCGCCACCCGTGCCTCAAGCTGGCGTAAGGGTTCAAGATCAGAGTCCCGAATCTCCCTACACACCACAGTCCGTATGCTACGGAGGGTGAGTGGTGGTTCTCCTCCAGCCACACTTGCAGAGGGGGGGTGAGCCCCATCCCCTGCAGCGCTTCCACCCGCAGGTGGCACAGGGCCACCTGAGTAGGGTCCAGACTCGGCACTTGTGCCAGGTGCACTCGCCAGCTGAGGTGGGAGAGGTGGGTCCGCTGTAACCCGCCTTCCCTGTCGTCCTATGTTTTGCATTATGTCATGACAGTTTGGGTTAGTGACATATAATACCATTCACAATTAGTTGTAACAGCATGCATTAGTATTCCCATTAACCAAACACCCATATATTCACACCATTGAACAGCGTGCATAACACATGCATAATTTGAACAGAAATACACAGTCCAACAACATGCAGGGTTAATTGATGGCAACAGGCCATCAGGTTTGGATGTATGAACAGGGAAGATGCATCAATGGACATGCAAATATATATGACCCAACAGGACAAACGTCCAGGGGTGTTAATTGTGATTGCACATACCATGTTCACGTGGAATGGGTTATATGTGTTTATAGGGTGGGGTGAAGAAAATAATATTAACACCTTCAAATACCAATACATATGCTGTACATTTCTAATAGCTACAGTTATATACACACTACTGTTCTAACTACAGTTTCCTATATGATAACTATTTCAACTTGGTGATAGGACTGTTACTGCAACATCAATATACATTTTATTGTTCTTCATACACATTCATATCTAGCTTTGTTCAGCTACATCATCCTGCTACATTTGCTTTATATAGCTGTAGACAAGTGTGGATGTTTGGTATATCAGACAATCTTCCTATCTGCATATTGCAGACTGAGAGCAACATATCCAGATTTTGGGATACACATTCCAGATGCAGCAACACTTTGAACAGATTTCGCTGTTTGGTTTTGATTCTCACATGCATTTCATTCTGTCTTGACTGCAGTATACTTTATTCAGGGGTTATTACTACTGTATTGCTGGATTCATGACACTTTCTCACACTCTCTCACTTGCTTTCATTTTACTATTCAGGATGGTACTTACTTCTAGGCTTTATTGACATGTTTTACCTGTAGTTATTACAATCCTTTCCAGCAGTCTCACTTCTGTCATGTTTCAGTATTTCAAAAGGGATATATTTCACACGTGATTTCATCATCTTCTGCAGCTATACTTTTCAGCCTGCTGCAGGTTGTGTACTATTTTCTTACAGGTAGGGCATTTTTATTTCAGAATTTATGTCAGACAGTTTCATTTTTCGGTTTAACTTACAGGCTGAAACACACTTTTGTAATCAAGCAGTACTTGCAGACACTTTCACACTGTTACTTGCACATTTTATTCCTTACTGACTACACTGCACTCTTTTGCTGACTGTCATAATTTTATATTTCTTTACAGTTACTGGTAGTGGATTACTGACCTGCCTGGTGGCACAACCGCACCAGCCTATCGCCATAGGCTCTGCGGTTCGCAGAACGGACACCTGCAGCTGTAATATAAATGAAGTAATATTGGAATACACATCTCCATAATATCAGCTAGTTTAATTTCTTACATACATAATTAAATGTAACTTACTCAGTAGTGGGGCGTTGGGTGTTTGCCGGGCCTCCTGGATCCAAAGGTTCAGTTGGTCCTGCTTGCGTCTCTTCAGGTCCGCATGGTAGTGACGGACCTGCTCACCAGTCCTTGGAATCCCTGTGGCACTGGTGAGATCATGAGCCAACCGGTCCCACGCCTCAGCCCTGTATGCTCCCCAGAGGACCTGGTCCTGCATGAGTTGGGCCTCATGATTGTGGACTAGGAGCCAGACCATGTACCTGGACTCCTCAATGCCCCACCTCTGTGCTCGAAAGCAACTACCCTCTCCTACTCCTGTCATTCTGCCTGCAGGTCAGTTCTACGATCGTTTATGCTGTGTATTCCTGCCTATGGGGCTTATATAGTCCATTTTTCCCGCACATATCTGTGATTAGCCATTTTGAATTGTATCAACTTCAGTAAACCTGCATTGTCATGCTCCAGTTTGTATTCATTCCTATATATTAGCTATTATTGCATTTCTAGGTACTGCTGTCATGGCTTAGTGGTTTGGTACCTTGACTATGGTGTATAGTATCCTGGTTTCGAACCTGGCCGCTGCTTTTTATTTTTCATGACTGTCTAGACATGCTGAGGGGTGTGTCTGTGTAAAGGCAGTTTTGATACGGCTTGCTCAACGTTGCCCGTCGGTTAGCTTGTTTGCGCGCTGCGCAGATCCGCGCAAACGGGTACGCTGGTTTAAGCCTCATTTGGCTATCAGCATGCATATTATGCTCAGCTCAGTTAGGGGCACATAGATTTAGCGTGTTAAACCACTGCTCAGCTGCTGGCACTCATTTTGCAGCAGTTAAACCACTGCTCATCTACGGGCAGATGCACTCACCCTGTTAAACTGTAGCTCAGCTATGGGCACATCTGGCATTGTTTATTCTTTTGTTACCTCACATTTCTTCAATATAAATGGGCTATTTCATTACATTTTACATAAACTGTGGTTTTATGTGTACATATTTGTCAGGGACTTGTTTCATGCTTATTTTGCTAAAAATAAAAATTGATGTTGTGGGGGCTCGAACCATGAATGCCTGCTCTTCAGCCAACATCTCTACCGCTACACTATTGCTTCCTGGCTTATTTTGCATATTTAGTTCTTATATGCTTTCCCACTAACTGCTAACTGTAGCTGCGCTACAGGCACGCCCGTGCAAACGAGCGCACTCACGGTTAAACATTTTTACAATTTAAAAAAAATATATAACGTTTACTTATATGTTTTCTGTTCATAGTCTGTGGGGGCATGTGTTGTGTTCTGTTTATTCACATTTCCGTGGACTCTGTCGTGGGTGTTTACTTTGGGAACTTTTCCTCTTCTGGGGGCGTGTCCGCTTACAGGGCTCGGCCTACGGACACGCCCCCTACTGTCTTATATGGACCGTGTTAGCCTTAAGTGTGATTCAGCATGCTTTCATGAATATGCAAAGCATGCTGACTTCACTCCGTTTAACTGCAGCTTCCGTGTATGAGTTATAACTGTTACACGGAGGCTTCGTGAATCCTGCCCTATGTCTTACATCACTGAGATGACAGGTTATACGCTCTTTAAATTTCCTCTTTGTCATACCCACATAAAAAGCATCACAGATTTCACACTTAGCTAAATATATTAAATTGCTTGTGTTGCAATTCCCATATGCATGTAAAACAAATTCTCTACCTGTCATGGGATGTATAATAGATTTCTCTGTGAACATATGCTTGCAGTAAACACAATTCCCACATTTAAATGTACCTTGTTTCACATTTCCTACCTTAAAGAATTCCTTGGGTTGCTTCTTATAACATAACATCTGTTTGAAAGTGTTCTTCCTTTTGTACCCGAAAGGTGGTGGATCCGCTATTATTTTCTTTAATGCCGGGACGTCCCTTAAAATTGACCAGTGTTGCCTAATAATATTTTTTACTGCTTCTGTGTTCCTGTTATAGGTAAGCATACACCTCATTTTATTTACTTACGGTCCTGCTCTAGCTCTGTCCTGACATAGGTAAGCATACACCTCATTTTATTTACTTACGGTCCTGCTCTAGCTCTGTCCTGACTCACACTACCAAAATAGTGCTGAAGCCCCCTGCTTAGTCTTTGCTGTTGTACACTCCTATTAGCAACACGGACTTCAGACTCTGGGTAACCCCTATTTAAAAAGTTTTACACACATTTTTCCTCCTGCACACATTCTCCCTGCAGCAGCTGCCTCCTAATTATTATCTTATGTAACATTGCATGCACTGAGAATACCTTAGCAGAAGTGTCAGAGTCATACATCAAGGCACTACCAGATGCATCCTAGCAGAAAATGTTTGTCTTCCCCAGCCAATACACATGATTCACTATGACCAGAGTTTTTGATAAGACACAGTTATAACCATTCTATGCCCCTGTATGGTGATGTCAGATGGCTGTCATCAATCAAAGATCTGGGACATATCCAGCATCATCAATAATATACCAACAGGGGAAAGTCAGTCCTCATAAACCGCTGATAAATATCACAAGTATGCCATATCTTTAACTGTCTGGGGGTCCTGCAGATACACTATAGATGATATCTTCTGCATTGCAGACCACCTGTTGGTTTTGTAAAGGCAAAGAAGTGTCAAGCATGATTGTATGATGTGGAACCTCCTAGACAATCATGTGCAATACCTTGGCTTGTAGTGGGAATAATAGGTATACATACATTCACTCAAGCTGCTACACTCCATAACAACTTCTGCAAATACATTATAAGTACACCAGTATTTTACTGTAGTAATAAACAATGGTAATCTTGTATCACATTGTAGTCTTTATACATTTCCAAATCACTATGACATGTTGCTTTGTCTAATTTACATAATGAAAGCCCCTCATTTTAATACATTTGTTCATTACCATGTTATTATACCACAATTAGCATACACTCTGAGCAGCTATGCTGATCAGACTGCACTGCTTGTGCTCAGCTTGTCACTGAATCTCAGAAACCCTGCGTGCAGCCATTCATAATGTGTAATTTTTTAATGCAGTGTAGCAAATGTTTCTGAATCACAGGGATGGTCTAGAAACTGGTAATTCCACTGTCAAGAAACTTTACTCTGTAATAAGAAGTAATAGATGAGTACCCCATTTGATTTGTTTACTGCAATATGAGAAGAAAATCCAGAAGGCAAAAGTTCTAAAGGCTTATAGCTTCTCCTTTTAGCAGGCTATAACTATTGCACACTGCATTGTTTATTCAGCATTCAGAGTCGATGATGCAGTTCTGAGGACATGATTGTAATGTTCCTTCTTCACAGCCTGACTTGTGGTTGCTGAAACTGGTAGTGTCTTAATGACAGGTCTGTAGCAGCACACATGGTTTCAATATCTCCCTCCATGCAGGGGATAGAAAGTGTACAGCAGTTCTGTCCTTGGTGGGAGCTATATACAAAGGATCATGATGTCAGGAAGCTAATGCAGTGTATGCAACCTACTCCCATGACTCAGCCTTATACTCTCAAGCATAGTCTTTATCTAACCCTAGAAGTGTCATGCTTGTTCTGTGTGACACACTCACTGTCTGCCACTGTGTGCTTGCCATGGGCCAACAGCACTGGATTAATCACCACCACCACATTGCCTCACTACATTATATATTGTGTCTATAGTCTATCTCTATTATAATGTAAAAATGACCTTCACTTAAACAGAGATGAATAAAAAAAGACAAAGTGGTTGTAAAATACAACAAATAACTGTATTTGCAATGTACTCCACAATAAACATATTCTGTGATGCATATAACAAATAAAGTTACTTGTTGGATTTTATGACCTCTTTGTTTTATTGTTTTCATCTTTCCCGTGTCACTAGATGATGTTGGTGTGCTGTTTATGACAACTGTTGCCATAGGTAGTGCAGAGGTTCCCTGGACTAATGGCTGATCTAGATGCTTCCTAGTAATCATTTTTACGGAGCGTTCAAGTTGCTATGAACATCATGCAAGTGGTGGCTCTGAGTGTACTGCAGAACACTCCCAGATGTATTCTGGCAGAAGAACTATCCCATCAACAGTCTAAGCAAATATTCTGTTATTTCTGGTTGTGTGTAGGTGGTACCCTGCTGCTGTTTGTTGTTGCTAAGTTGGTTCTGTATGGGTTTTATCGATGAAGAAACAAGTGAGAAATCTGCATAACCAGAAGCATAGTAGGGATATATAGGGGGCTAAGACATGTGTGCACCTGATGTACACATCTCCTTATCCTAGTGTATCAGTTTACCAGACAGGTTGCTCTGTACAATTTCTTCCTGCAGGAGATTGTGATATGAATTACTTGTGCGCTACATGTTGGACTCATGCGCGCTGACAAGGTGCTGAGCAAATTCATGGATTATTAACTCCTGTGCATTGCACACCACCAGACTGTTGATGCACTGGGAGTCTTTCTTTTACGTATTGCCATGGAAACCAGATGTGACCTTTATTGACACATATGTAAGCACATCTTGCTTGGGGGAGGTGATATCATACACACCACATGAGTTGGTGGCTCTCTCCCTTGATGTGCTGGGGAAAAAGATATTCTTGACCACATGTAAATGTAGGTTATCAACAAATGTGTTCAGTATTCTGCAGATCATCACTTTTGATATGTCTAATATATCTCTTTTGTTGTCTCTTAAAGGTCTTTTGTAGGTAATGTTAAAACTACACATAGTTTAGCTTCCAACAGTATAAGAAGCCCATGTACTTCTCTTGATTCTATTTGCAGTTGATACATGTCAGACAATGATATGAATCCCCAGAAATGGTCTGTCAGCTCCTGGTTCTTTGGTTGACGGCTTGTAATTTGCTGCTAATGCTATTCTCATTCAGGCAGACTGCCACTGTGTCACAGAGATGGGTTATATGTAGGAGACATTACAGGACGAAATACTGGTTCATGAAAGCTACTGCTGCTATAAGCAATTTTGATTCCTGCATCTCCAAAAGTTTCAGTGGGCTGTCTGCTCATATAGTAACGTACATGCATGTTAGCATAGGATTATAGGAGCATAGGAGGTTACTAGGCTATTGGCCCTGAGGCCCTTATAAGCCTAGCCAAGAGTTTAGCCCATGTTTAGACAAATCAGCACCCAATGCCCCTGTCCAGCAGAGACAAGGGGAATCCCAAGGGTGTATTTTCTGTTTCCCATCCAATAATCCAGGTTGCGCTTAAAAAGGGGTAAAGAGGTACTCTGCTTGCTGTGGAGAGGGAGTCTATTCCATAGATGGAGAAGTCTCTGCAACACAAATCTATCCCACCAACAAGTTCTGTTGATGTCACAGACTAGGCTGAGGCCACACATGCGAGTTACTTGAGTGGAGCTTGACTTTTGGATATAAAGCAGTCCCATTAAGGTGGGGTCCGTTGGCTATGTATCTAAAGTACCCTATATCTATAAACCATGACCTGCTTTCAGAGGTACATATTTGCATCTCATTATGCAAACTTTAAACTGCATATATTCTGGTTTATATATATCTATATATCTATACCTATATATATTGCAACTTGCCTGTGTGTGGGTATTTCCTGTGCAGTACATTCATACACACACACACACACACACACACACACACACACACACACACACACACACACACACACACACACACACACACCATACCTGTCAATTTCTTATCGTAAGAAATCTGGACAAAGCCTAAAATAATGGGGAGACAAAGGCCCCAAAAAAATGGACAGATTTCAGATATTCCTGTTAAAAAATTAGAAAGTTGCTAGAATAACAGGATTTGTGCTAGCATGCATTTTCTGAACAATGTAAATTCCAAAATGTAAATGTGTCTTTCATTACTTAACGACTTCTATCCTCAGTGATTTGCCAGAAAATCACAAATGCTATGGTGAAAAGACCAAAAAAAATGAGGCAAAAATCTCGACAATCTGTACAGTCGAGATGTATGAACACACACACACACAAATACACACACACACACACACACACACATACACACACACACACACACACACACACACACACACACACACACACACACACACACACACAAACACACACACACACACACATACACACACATAAAAGCATGTAAATTTACTGAACAATCTTAAATTCTGGCTTACTTTTTCAGATTATGAACTGAAAAGACAGGCAGATGAGGTAGAAATAAAATTGTTTTATTCAGTAGGACAATTCTTTTATTGAACTGATAATTTCGTTTAACAGTTGTTCTACAGATCTAAAATAAAAGGTGATTTCATGAGATAGTGCATAGTTAAGTCTCTGATAACGTTAACAACAGATAAATCAGCTAGAGTCCTTCTTGCCACATCTAGCATAAGCAAGTGGTAAAAATGTGAAACAAAATAAAGTAGTTAATGAAAAAGTCTGTGATTTCCAGATCTCATACTGCCAAACAACAAAACAGTTATTTTTAGATGCTCATCCAAATTCAATAAACCCTACATGGTAGCAGAGTATTTTAGATTCAGTAAGCACTGTGTAGAGGTGTGCACTACCGCACAAAGTAAACACAATGGCATGCCAAATTACAGCATAAGCAGCAGAATTGCATACTAATTAACCAGTAGAGATATTCAACACACTGTAAAACAACTGTGTAGACTCAGTGTTTTTTTTTCCCCTGTGAATTCCAAAATCTATTGGAATACAGCCAAGGAAATGAGTCTACACTGAAAGAATGTTAGGGCTGCCGCTGCTTTAATTCATTTGCATGTGCAACAGGCCTATGCTGCTGCTGCTCCCAAAAGACCTAGGCCAAGAAGGAGAAGACTTTTCAAGATTGATTTAACTTTTCACAACATACATGATGTGGAAATTGTAGAGCAATACCGGGTGGATAGGGACACACTATGGGAACTCTACAACCTCTGTCATCCTCAATTCAGGGCCAACTGAGGGGAATCCATCCCAATGAAGATAAAAGTATGTGCAGCACTTAGAATCTTAGCTACATGTACCTTTCAAAGACCGACAGGGGACATGCTGGTGGTGTCTCAAGCATCATCATCCAGGTTCCTCCATCAATTCCTGAATGCTATGCTCCAACATGCCAGATACCACATATATATTCCCCATACACCTGAGGAGAGGGTCAGAAATATGCAGGAGTTCTACCATGAAGCACACTACCCTGAAGTACTGGGTACACTAGATTACACACATATAGAAGTGAAGGTACTACTCAGGAACAAGGTAGACTGTACATAAACAGAAAGGGCTACAACTCTATTAACTTCCAAGTTGTGTGCAATGCTAATGAAATCATCTTGAACATGTGTGCTGGCAACCCTGGCAGTTACCATGACTCACATATCAAGCACACCTCCCAACTGTACCAGATGTTCATGGGGGGTATCCCACAGGATCATTTATTGGGTGATGTAGGTTATGAACTGAAACCCTGGCTGATGGCACACATGAGAAATGCACACACACCCAGTGAAGAATGCCATAATGAGGCACACACTCAGACCAGAAATATCATACAGCATGTGTTTGTTACATCTGAGGCAGCCCTGCATTACAATCCACAGACATGTACTGAAATATTCATAGTATGTGTCATGCTACACACCATCATCCTCAGAAAACAGCTTCAGCAGCATCAGCAAGGGGAAGGAGCACACATCCTACCACCAATGTCAAGTTTACCACAGTCACAGGCACAAGAGGAGTTAGAGGGGGGGACCGTCAGTTGCTGTGAGTGTAGGTAGATGTAGGCTTGCTCAGTATGCCCTTGCATTGGATAACAGACAACCCATAACAAACTCACTCACCACATAGGGGCCTAAAACCTTTTTTTTATTCACATACATATAGTAACATTGATGCCAGGCAACACTCACAACCTCTAGCTCCCCATATATTGGCTATGTATTACTTGCATTAGAGAGTCAGCCATTAACTAAAACTGTGGAAACTGCTGCATTTACAAGGTAAGCCTTGAACCTGGAGTGCATTGTATAATAATATGAATAAGTGGCATATCCTTGCATGTTGTTACATGGTAGTATAAGCAAGTAAATTGTGGGAGATTTATACAGAAATGACTTTAACATGTGGCAGCACAGACATATCTGACTAAGATGTATTGGCTGGATGATAAAAAGGAAAGTAAAAATAACAATATATCCTTGTTTGTGCCATAACAGAAATGCAGCTTTGCTCCCTCACATCCTAACAGACAGGCAAATGGCATATTTGGTTAACAAAGCATCATTGATATGGTGAAAGTGCTATCAACCGACCTGTCCCTGAAACAGGTCTATAGAATTAATACAGAATATTCCATGTGAAGGTATTGCCTATCATGTATACCCGTGAAATGCCCCGATGTAGTTGCCCATGCCATCTGTGCACTAATGAAACAGATAAAAGTGTAAAAACCTGTGCTAATCTCTGTCTGTCTCTCTCTCTCTCTCTATATATATATATATATAAGTATTACACAGATTATTCATAATTACTTGTCAATATATGCAGTATGTAGCTGACAAAATGCAGGCATACCTTCTGAAAATGAGTAATCTTATGTGCAGATTCTTCCCAAAGTAATAGCCTCTCTTCTGTGCTCAACACATAAACAAGTTGTCTCACCTTCATTTCCTTAGCTGCAAGGTTGGCTTCTGGTGTAGATTCAGGGCTGCCAGCATGGTTAATATGTAAATGAGGTGCAAACTAATTAGAACTGCTGAATCCCAAATCCTTGGCTATGTGTAGCACATGTAAACATAGTGCAGACACTTCCTAAGTGTTTGTTTTTAATGGATTGTAACTATGAATGATTACTGGTTGGGAGAAGGCAAACACAACAACAATGCAGACTGCCCTATATCCAGTGGGTGTGTCAGGTTAGACTTACAAAGTGTTAGACATACTTTTCTCAAGGATGAAAATGTAAGTAAGCAACACACAATTCACAGGTTCAGGTCATGAACATACAACATTCCCTTCATTTGTTGTCAACTGAATATGTTATTATTACCATGTAATATCCTCACAGATTTTAAGGCCAATGATATAGGATGGCTTATAGAGTGCATGTTTCAGATTACTGGTCAGATAAGAGAAGAATGACCAACAAACACAGAGAGGTTACACAGAGCTATATATTTGCAAGCAATAATCATAAATGGTTGTGAGATCACTTAGTACACCAAATCCAAAAATTATAAATGCACATATAACAGTTGTATGGTGTCATATTACTGTAACTGATGTCACAGATGATTGTAAGCAGAATGATTTCAGTTCCTTGCTGCAAAGCTGTTTCTGTGGTAAAGTGGGATAAGGCACCCTTACTGTGTTCAGTGGAATGGAAGATCAAATCCAGACCTTGGTAGAAATACCTTATGTGCTAACATGTTTTACTGTGTATGTCATACATTGATTTTCTTCATGTCAGCTACTTTTCCCTTGATTTTCTTTTTGCCTTTTTAATTCTTTCATTATTTATTTATTGATTTAATTATTTATTTTTTTTGTGGCTGGCGTTTGCGTGATGTAGTGCTTAGGGCAATCATGGGAACAGAGGAAATTAATGGCAGGTTTGGCTGCATTTATCTCATTTGTTTGAGGCATGGCAGTATGCAAACTGGACAACTGGACCACCCAGGTAGTAGACAGGATGCAGACAGATAAAAATAGAAACCGGATACATTTAATTCATTCTATTGGGCACTATACAAACCCACTAAGCAGCATTGCATGGCAGTTAACAGAGAAAACTTAATCATTTTTATTAAATTATGTAATGTCATGTAACTAGTCCTGTGGCAGCTGGTGTAATAAGTATAGTGCTGGATTACAGATGGTCCTAGGTTCCAGTACGGGGTGTGCAACTTTTTTACTGTTTTGACAATGCATTTGATAGCAATGAACAGAAATATGAACAATTGTTTAAACTTTCTTGTGGGAACAGGTGTAAGTGTAGTATTCTCATACACATGGTCCAAGGTTCTAATACAGGATATTCCATACACATTTGCTGTTGCTCCACTTCCCATTATATTCACTCTCACTTATAACACTTTAGATAGTGGAGCTGATATTAGCTATATGTATAAGGATGAGAAACTGTTATTGTGTTAATAAATTAACCTTCCAATTGAAATTATTTAATTCCTCAGTGCTTGGCATTGTTCTCTCCTTACCATCATTCAAACATGTTGCTCATGAGTGCACACTCCAGTAAACATGATAAGTGGAATTTGTGGGAAAACATCAATCTCCATTGTGCTTGGTCTGCTGGTAGACATAGCTGGTGTTAGTGGGGAAGGATCCAGGTTTAGGGCACAGAGGTGGGGTGTCCAGGAGTCCAGGACATTTACTGGGTTCCTATTAAAGCACCACAGACATGGGTTTCCACAGGGGGACTATTCTGGCTCTCAGTACAAGTCTGAGATTTGTAATAGTTTATCCCAGGCTGTACCCAGTACCACTGGTATGCCGTGCACAGGAGAGCATTGTAGGCATCATTGTAATGACCTAGAGAGGAGAAAGAGGGATACTCTCAACTGCTGATTGGAGGAATTTAGGATTGTGAACATCCCACAGCTGTGTAAGTATCAACTAAAGAGAGTACTTGTAAGATTTAGATAGCTTAATATAGGCAAGGTTGGCATGCATAATGCTTTTCTGTCCTTTTCTGTTCTTTTCCTAGTTGCCAGAGATACAGGGTTCAATGTCTGAGCCTATGAATCTCAACTGGAGAGACAGGGTGAAGCACATGGTATGCATGCAGCAGAGGAGAAGTGTTATTGTAAAATTAAAAGTTAAAGAGAGCTTTTTTGGTATTTTATAGAGTAGCATCAAATTGAGCATGCATATCCCAACTGTAAAAGCAGGTATGCATGCATTATTCTGTAGCATAACCCAATTGTAAAAATCCAATATTAGACTTTAGTCAGAGGTTGTGGGTTCAAATGCCACAATTCACAACTGTACAGTACTGTTATTTCTTCAATAATATTTAGAACCTCTATACCATTGGCACAACTGTTCTGTGGTAAACTGTAATCTGTATACTTGGAACATGCATATGTGTAATATAAGCACATTTCAAGGATTACTTGCAACAGTCAGTAGTATAGTGTGTATCTGTCAGGATGTATACTTAAATGTAAAACTTCAGATAATAGGTTTGTGTAATTGTATTAATACATTGCATATCACATATGATGGTACTAATTTTATCTATTTTTTCTCTCACCCCAACCCTTATCTATTTTTTATATTTCTTTATTTTATCTTATTTTATTTCTTACAGTATTTTTTATTTTATTTTACTTTATTTTATGTTTAAATTTTTTTTATTTAATTTTTATTTCATTACATTATATATATATACATATATATATATATATATAAATATATATATATATATATATATATATATATATATATATATATATATATATTATTTTTATCTTTATTATGTGTTGTCAAAGTGTGTCCATGTCATCCATGTGATGTCTACTACATCACTAAATGCTCCACAGCACAGTGAAGTGGCTAGCCCCATTGCATCATCTGCCCTCTCTCCACTGGCTCCAGCACTGATGCCCTGCACATCTGGCAGCCAACCTGGAAGCACTACCTCTGCTGCCCCTACACTGTCTGCACCTGCACATAGTCCTGTCCTGGTGGCTGGACCAGTGGTACCTTCTGGAAGCAGTGGCAGAGGTGGTGATTTCATTACCTGCAGTGAGTTGTCAGGGATGGTGAATTGGGTGGTGCTCCTCATCATTGGTTCATGCCTACACCAGGTGGAGAGGCTGCTCACCCTCATGTTTAGTGGGAAGATGAAGAAGAGATGTTAAGCATTCCCGCCACCTGCAGAGTAAGTTGACAGTGATGACAGTCCATTGGGGGTGGACTCGATTTTCACTGTCCCCAAGCTTGATGACCATGGGCCCAGGCTGTCCCACCCTCACCCCAATTATGGTGTCCCCCAAAAATTTTGTATCCATTGCTCTGCCTGTCTTTTGTCTAATTTGTTTTGTCTGTCTGCACTTGTTTTCTCACCTACCCAATTTATCTGACGCAGATATACCTATGTCCCTTCCCCAACATTCCTCTCTCTCTCTCTCAAATAAAAAAAAAAATAAATGGCCACCTGCCCACCCCCCCAAAAAATAAATTGTCATATATATGTCTCCATTTCACACACGTGTGTTCTTGACACACTTAAGTTGGTTCAATAAGCTATACAACATGATAGTGTTGTGGTCACCCCTCTCTCTGGAGGTAACAGTCCAAATTCAGTTAATGCACATATTTTCAGTTTACACTGTTAAAGAAATGGATAGCTATGTTTCTTTACTACCTCTCTCCTGCACATTCCTATCTTGCTTCCCCTTGTTCTTCCCCCTGCTTGCTCCCCATTTCACTGCTTTCCTTTCTACCCCATTTTCACAACTTTAGTCTGGTCAAAAAATAGAATCACACACAACACATATAAGTAGCAGAAAAAGAATTGGATTCCTTCACTTTTTAGGTGCTATGTTTGTGCAGAGGTGCACATTGTGCAGCAATGCACAAAGACAGTGAGCGGCAGCAAAATGCTGTGTTACCACTATGCAATGCCACTTAACCCCTCTGTGCTATACCAACACAAAGCAATACATGTACTATAAAGAATTCATGTCATTGCATTATCAATGTTTAATTAACAGTGTCTAAAAGCATTAGATACACCTGCATTGGAATCCAGTACCATCTTTGCCCAAAAAACACCTGCTACCACAGAGTCAGTTAAGCAGCAGATGCATTTTATACACTAAATGCTAACTGTCAGACTTTAGCAATGCAGCTCTTATTTGTGCAGTGCTTAGCTATTCACAAACATGTGTATCTCACATGCGTCTGCACTTTTCCAAATGTTGCACAAACCCACTGCTTGCTGAGCTGTGGAAAAGTAATTATTATTACGTATTACTGCAGTTCACTGTCCATTTCCTGTCTATGACATTAACTTACATGTGGAAACATTAGAAACTGAAGGCCCTATCTAACAATGTCACATATTTACAATACCACTGTGTGCTGACACCCCCAGGGCACTAAAACACTGGTATCGCAGTACTTTCTCCATACATATATCACCTACACTAGTGAAAGTAATATCAAATGTTGTGTGATATACAAAGCACAACAATCTGGTAACATGCAGAACTACAACTATTGACCCATAAGCCTAAAAAGACTCATCTGCAAGGCTAGGGATGGAATCAGCATGCACCATATACACAGGTGCATAATTGACCTTCAACACAGTTTCTCTGACCCATTTTGTTTTTGTCAAGGGTAGATCTTGCTTATTGAACTTTATGGACTTATTTGATACTGACCCACAGACCTGGATGAGGGATAACAGGACATATTGCCTATGTTGAGTTATCCAAGGCCTTTGACACTATCCCTCATTCATGTCTTATAGTGAAGATCTCCCATCTGAGAATTAAGCCATACAGTACTAGATAGATAGCCAACTGGATCACCAACAGACCACACACTCTTAAAGTTGGAGACTGCACCTCCACCACTAGCCACTTTTATAATGTGATACCACAAGGAACTGTGCTGGGCCAGCAACTGTTTGGAAAATACTTCCCTGAAGCACAGGCAATGGTAGATGGCCTGTGGTTTACCAAGTTTGCAGATGACTGCTAATTGGATGCACTCATATAGAGTACTCCAGTGATGGCAATATATTACAGAAGGGGTTGACACAGACAAATGATTGGTGCCAAACTCACGAACTGAACTTTAAAGCAAACAATGCCTAATTGCTCTCTTTGGCAATGAAGTACCCCTGCTAATTAAGATATACATAGCACCCATCTAAGCTCAAACACAGTGTTTTGAGACTTGGAGAAACATGTTGATAGCAATCTACACTTTCATCACTATGCGTCCATAGTAGTGAGACATGTATTCTGCATTGTGCACCTCATACATATGGACATGACATCCAAGACTAGGGAGGTCATAGCACTGTTGTACTCTACCTTTATCAGACCAGTAATTCAGTGAAATCCTCCCTTCTGTCTCTAACTAACCAGACACCTGCAGCAATTGTAGAAAACAAAGAAACTTGTGACTGGGAGAATTCATGCCCTCCAAACATGACATACATTAAAAGACTGAAAGACATGTCACTGCACTCAGTATCATGCAGGCTGCTAAGAGGTGACCTATCTCTGCTCTACAGAGCAGTTTCAGATCCTGCCCTCCTCGAAATGCTAGACATCTGCAAATCAAATGGGACAAAAATAACTTGCTTCAGGGTTCCCAGCCTAGCCTGTGACATAAACAGAGCATGTTGGGGAGACGGATATATTCTCCAGTGATTGACACTCCTCTGTAATAGGCTCCCACTGCATGTGAAACTGTGGTCCTCAATGACCCTCTTCAACCACAACCTTGACAACTGGCTGGGTGATTCTAAAGTCACCTCTGGGGTGGCACCTATGTCCCTCGTGGACAGGGCCAGTTGATGCTGCTCACAAAATTGCTCTTCTAATAATGACCATCTAACTATGCCAAATAAGGTACTTAAAGCCCTTAGGCTAGTAGCCTCCTATGAACATATGAAGCTATTAACCTATGCAGGCCTCCCAACATCTTGTCTCCCACATGGCCTGCTGATGTCATCTACTATAAGTTTACCTGCACTCTTGTAAAAGTCAGACTTGTGCCCTGGAACTTGTGTAAAATATTATGTTCTGTATATTATGTACTTAGGTAGGGGTTCTGTTCTCACTGCAGTCAAGTGTGTGCGTGTGTGTGTGTGTGTGTGTGTGTGTGTGTGTGTGTGTGTGTGTGTGTGTGTGTGTGTGTGTGTGTGTGTGTGTGTGTGTGTGTGTGTGTGTGTGTGTGTGTGTGTGTGTGTGTGTGTGTGTGTGTGAGTGTGCACTCTTGCTTGAAATTACAGAGAGTCTTTTACACCCGCATCTGAGACACTTTTATTACCACATTCTCCTCAACAGACACTGTTGATGTCATCAGCTATAAAGTGTTGTCTGAGACACTCCAAGCAACATTTGTACCATGGTGCTTGTGTAAAGTTCTGTGTTTTATAGTCTATGTACTGAGATAGGTAGGGGTTTTGTTCACACTGCAGTTAAGTGTGTGTGTGTGTGTGTGTGTGTGTGTGTGTGTGTGTGTGTGTGTGTGTGTGTGTGTGTGTGTGTGTGTGTGTGTGTGTGTGTGTGTGTGTGTGTGTGTGTGTGTGTGTGTGTGTGTGTGTGCGTGTGCCCTATTGCTTGACATTACAGACAGCATTTTACACCAGCATGTAAGACACTGTTGTTAACACTTTCTCCTTCACAGACACTGCTGATGTAACCGGCTATATCAAGTTTGAGAATATGCAGTACTCCCACCAGGGCAGGGTCAGAAACTAGCCTGAGGGCCAGGCAGATGTCACCTCATCCTATGAGTTACAGATTACAGTGACTTGGCTTTTAATCTGTCCACATACATCATGGCATGGTTTGTAGGACCTGTAGTTTTCTTGATGAGAAAGCCCTGTAGTCTCTCCAGCTGCTGCATGTGTCTGGTGAGGTACATGCAAAATAGAGCATTATCCTCTATTAGTGTTCAGATGTGGTTTGAGTACAATGCTGTCATACAATCCTCAGATATGAATATGATGGTGTGACCTATGATGTGCACAACATAGGCTTTCGTTACTAGTGTGGAGTCTTGGTGAATGACGGTCAGATTGCTATCTACATGTGTTCCTAGTGCTTGCATCACTCAGTTTCAGCATAATAGGACTGTTGTCAATGCTGTGATTAATATGGATTTCCACTTTCCAGATGGACAACGTAAAAAGGACACATTTCTACAATTACCTGTAGATTGTGTGCCTTCGTCATCAATTAGTGTCTGTATTAAATCCTCCTGTACTATGTTATCTTCATTGATGGACTCAATGATTGCACCCAATATGCAAGAATCAGCAAACTTGGTAAGCCAAAAGCTATATAGTTTAGCCTGAACTGTTGAGAAATAGAGTCCAAACAATGAAGGGACAAGCACAGATCCCGGGGTGTTGCCAATGGTGATAGCTCTGCTGGTACAGGTTGATTCACCACCTTTCACAGTATATGTTCTGTTGGTGAGCCAGTTGGTTACCCATCTAGAGATGTCAGGATTAATTCCTAGCTGGGTGTGTTTGTCAATGATACCTGCTTTGGGGATTGTGTCAAAACCCTAGGCCAGCTCACGGTAGGCAGTATGCACTGTCTTACTTTGACCCAGGCCTATCACACAGAGCCAACGGGTGGTGATAACATCAAAGATCACCTATGACATGACTCAGGAAATATACCTTCCTGATATGGTTGAATACACACTTGAGCACACCATCCACGTGGGCTATGTTCCAGTAGATGGATGTACATCAACATACATGTATCTGAGTTGGGGGGACAGCACCTGATGCATGCATGTAGAGAAACATCCTGACACTCTTCAGCTGTGAGGTAGACCAACATGTCATCATGGATCTCTTCTAAATGGACACTAGTAATAATCCAGCTGTGTGCAACAGACCTGTGTAAGGTGTTCATGCTAAATCATGTCTGTTGCATCTGACAGATGTAATCAAAGGGGTCATCCAGGGCAGGCATGATGACAACAGTATTATCTTGTGGAACTTGACCAGGTCAAGGCATTTGACACAAATCCACACTGAGGTATTCAGTCAACACTGTCATATGTGGCCATAAACAGCTATATCACCAAGTGGGCAGACTAGTGTATCAAATATGTGATATCTCACAATGGTGAAATACATGATGAGACCTATATATCTTAGGTCCAGTGGTCATGTCCATACATTGGGGCAGTCGGCTATGCCCTTTCCTGTAAATTATTTAAGTGATGAGTATCACAGATGACATGCACATCCTGTGTCTGAACAGCTGCCTGAAGGCTTACAGATTGTGGGCAATTATTGACTCCAACTGTGATATTAGTATAATACAGACAGTATCAACACATACCAAGAATGCTGCCACAGCCATGACAGCACCTGCAATGACAAGAAAACATGGGGGGGGTTGTTAAGTTAGGATAATATTTATCACTTGTTGATACTGGTACAATAATGCTGATTAATTTATCTCTGTTGTTACCACTCTGAATTAATCTGGCAACCAACTAAATTCCTGCTTTTATGTATATATATTTGTATTTGTTACTGTAATCAAACCAACTAAATTCCTAACATGTATATATTCTGTATATATTACTGTAACCACTATGTGTAACACTGTTTCTACTTTGGTACCAATTAATGTTTAATTATTTTTCTGCATCTGTATTCTTGTTGGAGCATTTCTCCCTGGGCCCCAACTGAAAATGGGCTCTTTTAGGCCCAGTGGACTTTCCCAGTAAACAAATGCAATAAATAAATAAATAAATAATGAACACACAACCCAAGTATGATGTGGACATCACACCCTATATTCAAACCAATAGGTATGTGACCTTTGTCTTGCAGTACATAGCAAGTGGAATGTCTACCAGCATGTGGTCACAGTGCTGTCTATTCCCTTGAATGTAACATGTACTTGGTATGTGAAGGACATCCACATCAGAGGCCATAATACCTTCATAGTTCCCAGCCTTCATCACACCTATAACTGAGTACAATGCACCCTTTTCATGTACCTTCCTAAACATCTTCCAGTGATGTGTAAATAAAGTGTGCCACTTTATCACATATAGCTGTGGCATAGCTTATTGGCCATACCTGGAATATGTATGACTGATGGTGCTAAACAACAATCAACTAGTTACACCAGTTGCATTGGTGCTACCTGTTCTGCTGATGCACATGCTGCATACATAGGTGTTTCACAACATTAACAGCATGGATAACATTTGTGACAGTGTGGATTGTGTCATATATATATATATATATATATATATATATATATATATATATATATATATATATATATATAATGCACACCTGTCAACTAGCCTGTATTGCTCATAATGTTGCATACAGGCATACAGTGTCCCTCCTGACAACTACAGCAGATATTACAGTGCCAGGACAGTGCAGGTGGTTACCCTCATAGAGTGTGGATGCATCATAATAGTTGCCAGGACAGTGCAGGTGGTTACCCTCATAGAGTGTGGATGCATCATAATAGTTGTTCAAGTGAGTTTGTGCAGACACATCTCATCATTCTAAATCACATGTGTTATGTCAGAGGCATGGGATTACTGGTGGTAGTATTCTGATATTGTTCATGATTGTGGTTGGTTCTTTTAATGTTTTCCACGACCCTTTACCTGTGCTGCGCCCCACTTGCTGGAGACGTCTCCCAAGATTACATTCATATTCAGGCATATCAGTTTGCACAGCTTCACAATATGCACCCTATCCCATTTGTATATTACATCCCTGATAGATATCCTCTGCATTATTCATGTTAGGATGGTTATTTTACACTCACATCCTACCCATTGTTATGTCACCTTTTGTGACAGTCAGATAAAACACATTTTCACTGTACAGTCCCTACTGTACCATATAGATATGTGATTGGTTTTACTACTATAACCATCTTCCATTGTCATGCACACATCTGCTGGATATCAGGTTGTTTCACCTGTCATCTTTCCCTCTGTTCTTTCCTACAATTCATCTGTATGTCCCTACTCAATAAACACACTTCCCCTGATTGTCCATTTTATATGGCAGTCCACGTACAATTACAGATCATTTTCACAGCTTCATTACAGAATGCCAGAAATGGATGTCACCATGCTCTGCACTATAGATCCACTGACCTGTACTATGTTTGGACCATATCCTTCACATTCATACCTCTCAACTGTCCAGATATTCCTAGGATGTCCAGATGTGTTCCTTATCAAATTTGTGTTTTTTTGCCATATCACTGAGATGATCTCAGGACTGACATGACTCAATGTTCCATACATTTTCATACCTCTCAACTGTCCTGAGTTTTGCAAAATGTACAGTTTGTCTCATATTTTTGTTTTTTTTCCTCAAAATTTTTTTTTTCTGGCAAATCATTGGCATGCCATTCTGGATTGAACTCAAAAAATAATGTCAGACATTTGACTTTCAAACTTCATGCCCTTCAGTAATTTCATGCTGTTGCAAAGCCTATTATTCTATCAACTTAGTTTGTAAGAGCAATATTAAAATCTGTCCCTATTTTTGGGTCTTCGCCTCCCCCATTATTTATGGCTTTGTCCAGATTTTTTGCTCTAACAGGTTGAGAGGTATGTTTGACTTTCATTCTACAAAGATTTCTATAAGACATCTATGTCAAATATGTCCCTATTTCTGGTTAATTATCCAAACATTATACTGGACTTTCTGCAGATGTGTTGAACTAACAGATTGAGAGCTATCTGTGAAGCCCTGGTGATCATTGTGTCATTCTGTCCAAAATTACTGACTGCATGTGCTCTGCTTTGAACAGTATTGCTATCCATGGTCATTTACATAGTTGCAAGATCAGCGACACTCATGCCAGCTATGAAACCTAGCTTAGATATGCTGTGCGGCATAAATATGCATTTTAAGGTGGTGCTCACTGACGCTTGCTTTGCACTGCCGCAGAAACATGTAAACTCTGTATAGGCTTTGTCTGGAGCCTACAAAGAGTTTATTGAATCCTGGAGACTGACTTCTGTACAACAAATAAAGTTCCCTACTCTTAGTGACATGTTGGATATAAAGGTCACAGGATTGGGCACATAATGAAAGTCTTTGGCACTCAGTTCTGGTTTATAGCATACATATGAAATGTCTCTGGCACACTAGTAAAAAGTCACTGGTATGCTAGTAAAAAGTTTCTAACATAAAAGTAAAGCGTCACTCAAGTAAAACTTGCAGGTAAATGAATCAAATATCTCTGGCTCACCACTCGTCTGTAACAAAAGGTGATTGTGAATCCCATTTACTGGGACTTCTACTAGTAGATCGATAACTCTGGATTAAGACATTTCAGTGCCAATTACTCCTGCTTTGGTGTTGCTTGCTTTACAGTAAAACTGTCCAAATTCTTCTGAACTATTGAACACTGTCTTCTGTTATAGTTATGGACATTCAGCCTCATAAAGGGCCAGTTTCCATGTGTTCCTCATTACCTTGTGTTCCACGTAAATGCCTAAGTGGTATTATTCTTTAACCCCAGCTTTTAAGTTTTCTCCACAACTTACTTCTGTTCTCCACCTGAGACACCCCAAATAGCGTAATGTTTAGTCTCCCTGACAGTCCTGCCTTTGCTCATCTGCGGCATCCAGTAGGCAATTCCTTGTGCAGTAGTTACACATTCATGAATAAATGTGCAAAACAGTCCTGGAAAAAAAAGTTTGGAGAATGCTATATGATCATCCCTAACAATCTATAAACTGGATAAATGATAGAGAAATTAAAGTGTGGTAAATGCTTTAAGACCTCTGCTGAAATGCAAATGTGCTGAGCAAAGGTTTAAGGAGTATATTTGAGCAGTGAAAATAACATTAGGACTTAAAGGTTTTAATGAATATCTTACAGCAATGAGTGGTATATAAGTATAGTCATTGCTACCCTCAGTAAATAGTTATCATGGCTTGTCCACTAAGTATGAAAGACAAGATGTAGCAGTGTCTGCTATAATAGGACATGATTGTCTAATAAAGATGACTCAGCCACAATGACACAATATGGTGGTACACAAGACTGAAGAGAAAAAACAGCCTGTGCTTTTTTTTTTCTTTCTATCCATAAAGTAGAGGGTCTCAAAGAAGACTAAATTTAAATTTCTACTGAGGGCACAGCCTCCACTTAAGACTATATTCATATTTTTGAATGCAACTATTTTGTTTTGGTCACAAGTACTTTTTGTTGGCTGACTCTCAGCCAAGTAGGCCATCCCAAAGAAATACAAATAAATAGCATCCAAAAAGTCAACTCAAAGACAGAACTGTGCTGAATTACCTAGCATAGTGCACTGTGCCATATGGAAATGGTGAATAAACATGATATTGAATCTCATTTTCAGATGATATTTTATAGAAGGGATTCTATATCAAAATACAAAATATTTCATATATAATCATGCAATCATTCTGCATAGCTGAAGAATGATGGTATTTCAGGTCATGGTTTCTAATTTCCTAAATTCTAGCTAAAATATAACCACTTTGTTCCAGTCAAGTTAACGTCTAAAAGCAAAGGAATAGATAATATAAATATTAAAGAAGTTCAGTTGTTATTTGTGTTTCACACAGTGACATAACATTTTAGGGGAAGCTGAAATATAACTGTGTGTGCATGTGTATATATTTGTGTGTGTGAGGGGGGGGGGGGGTGTACATGTGTCCATGAGCATGTGTGTGTCTGATTGATTAATGTACCTTAAACAATGTCACTGATCCATATGGGGTAAAAACATTGTATTTATCATCTAGCTGTGTTTAAGATCAGTCTGTTACTGCCATGCATCCATCATGGCTTTAAATGACAAAAGTTCCTGGTTAGGATTGATGTACTTACTGAAAAAAAAACCCTCAAACTATTTAATTTCAAGTTATTATGGCTTCATCTCTGCTTAACTGTAAGGCAACTCATCTTGTACGAATTAAAGTGTCAAACCATTTGGGAGTATCATGTGTATGAAACATAATCCATAATGAACCATAAGACATTGTTGAAGCCAAGAAGAACCCAAATAAACTACGTACTGTTTTTTTTTCCATTTATTTATAGAGGCAACAAACAACAAGAGGAATGCACTCATCATTTGGTGTAGCAATGTCTCACACAAGCAAACAAGCTGCAGTTATGCTTCATTTTATCATCACCTTACACAAATTATATCAGCAGGTAAAAGGTAAAACATACTAGCAAGTAACAACTACATTTTTAACTTGAAAAAGCACGAGTGTATTACAAAACATTCAGTGGTACTCAAGTGACTACCCATGAATACAGAGATGAAGTCAGGCAGAATTATAGGACAGTATTCATAGTCCAGCCATTTGCATTTTAATAGCTGTAATCCACGAAGAGAAGTGTTGCGTGATTATGTAAATCATGTTTTTCAGGATGACTACAAACATGCAGAAGCATTTTTTTAAACACGCCTCCCTGTCGCAAAAGTCTAACATGCTTAAGGCATAAGCGATAAGGGACAGCTAATACGAAGATAATAGCATTACACATTTGCATATCAGTAGGATTCCTAGAGATGAATCTGAAAGTACATGATTTGCATGGCAAATGTGTAAATGGCCAAAAACTTATGCCAGTAAGCAGAAATTTACACTAAGAATACAGAGTTGCAAGGGGGAAGGGAAAAAAGGAATATGTACTACCATAAAGTTTACAAAGTGGTACAATTATTTAGTTTACTTTAAGAATTTTTTTATTGTATTTTCTTGCTTCTTCATACATGGAAAAACTTCTGAAGGAGTCATGGGGAAATGTTTTATTATGGTGTGACTGAATTGCTTGTGCTTACTTCGCCAAACTACTGAAAGGATCACTGGGGGTAATGCCTCATTTTGGCTCTTGGGCACACTTGGTGAAAGTTTCATTTTGGTGATTGTGCACACTTGGTGAGTTTCATTTTGGTGATTGTGCATACTTGATGAAACTACTGAAGGATTTGCTGTGAGGAAAGTTTCATTATGTTGCAAGTGAAATGCTTGTGCAGACGTGGACAACCTCTGAGCTGGTTGTTGGGGGAAATGTTTTATTTTGGTGCTTGTGCATACTTGGACATGCTACTGAATGCATTGTTGGGGGAAATATTTCATTTTGGTGCTTGTACATACCTGGTGAAACAGCTGAAGGATTCCTTGGAGAAATGTTTAATTTTGGTGATTTGCAAACTTGATCAAACTACTGAAGGGATCACTGAAAATATTTCATTTTGGTGCATATACATATTTTGACATACTACTGAAGGGATGGCTGGGGAAATGTTTCATTTTTGGTGCTTGTGCATGTCTGGTGAACCTACTGAAGGGATCACTTGGAAAATGCTTCATTTTGTTGCTTATGCATAGTTGGTGAAACTATTGAAGGGATGACTTGGAGATATTTTCATTTTGATACTCTATCTACTGAAGGGATCAGTGGGGGAATGCATCATTCTGGTGCTTGGGTCTACTTAGTCTAGTTACTGAAGGGATCAGTGGGGGAATGCATCATTCTGGTGTTTGTGTCTACTTAGCCTATCTACTTAAGGGATGAATGGGGGAATGCATCATTCTGGTGTTTGTGTCTACTTAGTCTAGTTACTTAAGGGATGAGTGGGGGAATGCATCATTCTGGTGCTTGTGCCTACTTAGTCTAGTTACTGAAGGGATGAGTGGGGGAATGCATCATTCTGGTGTTTGTGTCTATTTAGTCTAGTTACTTAAGGGATGAGTGGGGGAATGCATCATTCTGGTGCTTGTGCCTACTTAGTCTAGTTACTTAAGGGATGAGTGGGGGAATGCATCATTCTGGTGCTTGTGCCTACTTAGTCTAGTTACTGAAGGGATGAGTGGGGGAATGCATCATTCTGGTGCTTGTGCCTACTTAGTCTAGTTACTGAAGGGATGAGTGGGGGAATGCATCATTCTGGTGCTTGTGCCTACTTAGTCTAGTTACTGAAGGGATGAGTGGGGGAATGCATCATTCTGGTGCTTGTGCCTACTTAGTCTAGTTACTGAAGGGATGAGTGGGGGAATGCATCATTCTGGTGCTCGTGTCTTCTCGGGGAAAGTACTGAAGGGATCACTGGTAGAAATGCTTTATCGCAATGCTTGTGCATACGTGGTGATACTACTGAAGGGATTGTTTGTGAAAATGCGCATTTTCCCGATATAAAAAACATCCATGCTTCTCCACCATACATGCCTGATATTGTACAGCACATCTAGGATTTTAAGCATTCCAATTAAACTATGTGCAGGTTCCATCTAAAAGTAGTCCTTCAGTTCCAGTGTGATATTTCAAGGTGTGTGCTTGGTGGGGGGGGGGGGGTTGGCTAGTACTGGCTCTGTTTATTTTATTTCCACAGCTAGGGTATACACCAGTGTTCTCTACCATTACCTTATACAGTAAGCAACATTCTGAGTTCATGCGCAGTAAAAGAAAATGAAGTATCTGACAGAAGCTGTATGTTATCTTTGTTTTGGCAATGTTTTTGAAAAAAAAAATATTAAATGACCAAGAGTCCTTTCCTTTAGTGTAGGGAATGCTCAGTACACTGCCCGCATGCCACACCACTGCTTTCCTTGTGGTTTTATCACAGATGACCTCATTTTAGGAAGGTGCTAATACACCTGGCAGCTTGTTTGCTTAGCTTATTTAGAGATATCCATTTCCAAACATTCCATATCATGTACTATTCAGATTTCCATTACTGTAATTATCACAAACATTCTCAATATTCTATTTCTCAAAATAACTCATAAGTAAAACAGAATATCTTTGAAATCTCTGAAGCAAATAAACACAGATAATATATATTGAACTTAAGATGAGGGTTCTGTCTTAAATGTGTTGCTAATGGCCCCTAACACTGCAAGTAGTATATGCTGTAATTATTAAACCAGTTGTTAGCATGAGATGTGTAGAATATAAAAGAGAGCACCATATATTCTATTACACAAGGCTGATTTTCATAAATTGATGTTTTACAATATGCCCACAGATGTGACTATACTATTCTTGTTAATTGCTTTAGGCATTTCTATTTGCATATCTTGTTGTTTAGTCCTGAAGGAAATATTAAAAAAATGTGAAAACTGTCTTAGCTTTTATTCTCTACATTTTGCACTCTGTTTACTGAATGTATAACATTCAGTTATAAGCAAAACTAAATCCCAAAACAATTTCAAAATTCTTTGTTCTGATTCAAATTTAATCAAATATTTAAACCACTTTCTGTCATAATTAATATTTAGTAACTAGAGCATAAATATCCATCTCACTGTTATGCTAAATCCAGGTACTTATTTATGCATTACATGTAGTAAACCATGGGTGTATGCCAAATAGTTTCTATTTTTTCTTTTCCTTTCTATCTATCTATCTATCTATCTATCTATCTATCTATCTATCTATCTATCTTGTATACAGTCTGGCCATCCTTTCTGATGGGGAGATCAGCTCCAGTCATGATAAGAAATGTCTCTTGTAACTATTGAGTTTTTATATTTGAAATGGCATGTATCATAAATGCATTTGCAGTACTGTAGCTATGTGATCTGGTGCCCTGGGCAGTCTGCCAGACCCAGACTAGTGCTTCATCAACCCAAAGATAATGAAAAAAAAAAAAAAGAACAGTTCCAAGACTGGAGTCTTCTGACATCTGAGGACCAAAAAAATATCTATATCTATATCTATATCTATAGCTATATCTATATCTATATCTATATCTATATCTATATCTATATCTGTATCTATATCTATATATGTTCTGTAGGTATGACTGTAGTAATCCACTTGCTACACTTATAATCACAAAGAGAGCTTCACCACAAATGCAAATGCAATATTACTATTCATTTATGAAGCCCCAGTATTTTCACAGATTCATAAATGAAAAGCAGTTCTTTACTTCCATCCCATTGGCATATGGTTCTTGCCTTATAACAGCCTACCACTGGGGCACCATCCCTGTCTGTCTTACACTAGTTACATCTCTTTAGATTTCATACATCATACATTTTTATCTTCCACAGACCTTATGGGCCATAGACCAATATCCAGCCTGTGTCAAACACAAAGATATCTAAGAAGCTGCAACATAAACAGCATAAACAGCTGTTTAAGATATAAATAGCTTAGGCTTCCTCTTTGGTCAACAGCATGATTTTTTTGTAATGAATTCAGTATGATACCAGCTTTCAGCACTTTGCTGAGTCAGTTTTTAGCAATAAAAGAAAAGCTTAGTGTGGCAGATATATTCATTAATATGACTAAGACATTTGACATGTTAAATTATAATCTTGCTGCTCAATAAACTTACCAAATGTAATCCTGGAGACAACACAGTGCTGGTGGTATCAAAATTATCAAAAGAACAGAAACTTTCAGATACCTATCAATAACTCCTTCTCACACAATGGTATTCTTAATGTTGGTGTTCACAAAAGTGTTCAGATTTAGGCCCAGAATTTATTCTGTCTTTTCACCAGTGGCCTCATCATGGACTTTCCTTCTCTGAACATTGTAATGCATGCCAGTGATATATTACTTTTTGACTCTAAAAAAATGGATGATGACCTTTGGTCATGTCTACATAGTAACTCCTCAGAGCTTTTATAATTTGTCAGCTACAAATAAATTTGTAAGTAACTCTAAAAAAATGTAATTGTGTTCCCCACACCATATAACTATGGTCCCTGCAATCTCTGCTATCGAAAGAGAAAATTATATCAGCATCATCCATAAAGAAACAGAACAAAAATATCCTGGCCACACTTTTGATCTTTCCATAAATTGTGCAATACATACTGAAATAATCACATCTAAAGTGATTTCTGAGCTAAAATTATATTACAGAAACACCTCTTATCTCCAGCTGCATCTACAGCCACAGAAGGAAAAATCATTAAGCTCAAGTCAGAATATGGTTTGCCATTGCTATGCATAGACTCAGACTGCAGTACACAAAAGCAGGAGCCTGTTGAAAATAAAGTATGTAGATTTATACTCTTAGCTAATGCACAGAAGCATAAGCGTGATGCATTAAAAGACTTCACATGACTGAACTGACTGCCACTAACAGCCAGGGCCACTTAATGCTAAGGGTTCTTCTTTTGAAAATCTTAAAGTTAGAATATTGCCCCTAGAGAATGTAAAACTACCACTTACAGAACAAAGCTATGCTACAAAAAAGAACTCGGGATGAAAATGATGTCCTAGACTGATCTTGGTTCAAAACCGCTCCTGCAGAAAGCCTTCTATAGATTAGATCCTTCTAACTGGAATCACCTCCCACTGAAGTTAAAAATCAGCAAACCTTGGAGGTTTTTAAAACAGCATTAAAAGAACATGTCCATATTGATGCCATAAGTACTTGCTTTCCTGATACTGATTCAGCAACAGAACAGCTCAACCTTACCTTATGTTTGTTTCATTTAGCTGTACACTCATGCTTACTGCATCTTGAACTAATAGCAGTTTACACATTTGTAAATTTTCTATACGATTTTGTATAACAATAACTTTTTATAGTAATTTCTCCACAATCAATTTAGTATCTATAAAGTGGAGTGGATTTCGTAATTTTATTTATGTGATATTCATCTTCATCTGCATATTTCTTTTTGTTGTGCATTGACTGCATGTATGCTGGTTTATCCTGGGTCTTAATTGAGAAGTGTATGTAGACCATGTCTCTTTTGGCCAGAAAACAAATAGATATAAATAAACAGAACTTTACATGGAATAATGTGGATTCAGTCATAGACAAATTGAGTTTGGTGATGTTTATTTTATCTGATTCTGATAGGTCTTGCCATATGATGCCTACCCATTTCTTCTAAGATGAAAGCCACAGTCAGCTCTAGATCTAGTTTTTGCTGATTGTATAGGACTCTTCCATTTCTGATTGGAAATGAGAGTGCCAGTTGGATTTCAGTATTGACCATCTAATATGCAGAGTCATCCTTTGGCTGTTAAAAGACAATGCATATTATTACCATTGAATTATCTTGGTAAATAGTATATCAGTTTGTGTCCTGCTTCAAGGCAACTTATTGCCTAATATTAAAGTTGCACTTTGGATATTAAGTTAAGCATAAGCATTCTAGTCACTGATGATGACTATAACATCTTTTTTGGTGTTACTTCAAAAAGTTGCTGAAGATCCTCATAAAAGAGATCAACTTCCTCAATTTTTTCATATGTTGTTGGAGCATGAACTTGTATCATTGTTGAATGGCTTGCCTTTTATTCATATTGTGATCATTGTATGTCATTTATTTATTTTATGTATTCACATTTATTATCCAGGTAACTGTACTGTTCTAGTTCTAGAGACCCTTTCTAGGCACATCATCTGCCTTTTGTAATCATTTTACCATTTTTTTGGATTAGAGACATATACTGATTTTGACTCCCTTTTGTTAACCACGAGGCTCACTCCATTTCATATGCAAAAATCATTGACTACAATAGAAGATCTGTCAATTATCTGATGTAAAATGACCTATTTCTGTCCATTTTCATCCACCAATTCCCAGGATGCTAATGTGTATTCTTGTCATCTCATCATTGTCAACTTCAAAGTTTGTCTTGATATCAGTTTCGTACATTACAGGTCCCAATGGTGTACAGGTCACTTCAGCATCACATTTCCTTTCATCTTGGAACAGCTCAGCAGTGGGTCATCCTTCCAGCTTTAATCCCTCTACATCTACTTGTACCTGTCCTTGTTCTTCACCTGTGCTATGCTGAATGATTTATATTGTTAGATGGCAGATATGCTCGCCAATTAAAGTTTAGCTGGGCTAAACACTAAGAGTTTTAAATAAAGGTATCAGGAAATTATTTTAATGTTAAAATTCCATTTTCGATAATTCATGTCCATTATTTATAGACATAAGGGTGCAGGTGTGTAAAGCACAAAAGGAATGCTAAGCTTTGAGTTTTTACATTAACTATTATTATAAGCAAAATTATTACCTTCTTAAGTTCTGAAATAATTTCTCGGATTTTTGTTTCAGTACAAACTAAGTGGTATTAAATGAGGTTAGATGTCTTTTGATTTTGTTATTGCCTCTCTACTCTCTCCATGAAGTTCTGTAGTTTCGTACTTCATAGAATCTTACAGCATGGGAAAACTGCTGTAATTGCAGTTTTAGATTTAAAAAAAACTATGAAATATACACACACACACATGCACACACACACACACACACACAGATATGTATATATATATATATATATATATATATATATATATATATATATATATATATATATATATATATATATATATATATATATATATTTTTTTTTTTCTAATACACTCCTTACTAGTAGGTGAATAGATGCAACTAATACATACTTGACTCTGATATTTAATTGCAAGTATTTTTGTTCATGGTAAAATATCAGTCATCTTGATTTTAGCAGGTGACTATAAAATATACCCTTCAGTCTACACTAGTGTACTCTTAACTAGTGGATGACTTCACTTTACCAGTTCAAAGGGTCATTCCATAAATAGTTAGAAATATAAATAAATAATATAAATAACATTAATAACATAAATAATAATATAAATAACATAAATAATATAAAATTACTAAATGTCTCTGTTTTATGTTTCTGAAAAATGAAAATCATTGATTTTGTCATCATGTATCAACACAATTTCAGAATCGATAATAGAAAAAAAAACTATAAACAGTTTCCCCCACAATAAGCATATTTCTGCATCAAGTTTTGTTTAGTTTGAATTGAAAAAAAAAAAAAAATATATATATATATATATATATATGGGTTCATATGACTTCATCAAGTCATAATATTGACATTCAGTACTCCGACACGAAATCACCGACAGATGAAATAATCGAAATGTCACTTCACCGACATTCACTAGTTCGACAACGAAGCAGTCATTAAGTAAATGCCCCTAACCACTGCACAAACCTCCTACACGTACTAAACCATGGTAGTCATGGATAGGTAAATGCAAACTCTGTTACAGACATTGAATAAACATGTCCGGGTTGTCATGGAATGGAGAGGCAGTGTACCAGGTAAATAATCGCGTTACTGACAGCGGTGGTACACTGCCTCTCCGTTCCCTGACAACCCGGACATGTTTATTCAATGCCTGTAACAGAGTTTGCATTGTCGACGAAGTCATATGAGCCCATATATATATATATATATATATATATATATATATATATATATATATATATATATATATATATACATACATATATTTCTTTACATTCTACATCACCAGCCCAATAAATTGGCATACACTATACTGTCTACAAATAGTCAAAACTCAATCAAAAGAAAAAGAAAAGAAAAAGCTTTTTATTGTGGGTAAAGCCCATCTGCTGTGCCCTCCATCCTCTGCTAATTATATACACAAATTCTGAAATCACAAAATGGTGGAAAGAGCAAAATCTCACTCTCTATTATGTAGAGATCATGCAAAACAATGAATTGGAAGTTCAACAAAACAACTTTCCTAACTAAACATTTGATGTAATGAACATACGATCAAACACACAGAAGAAGTAATTAGGGACCTGGGGACCTGAGTTGATAGCAATCTCTCATTTGACAACCATGGGGCCAAAGTGGTTAGAAAAACATTTTATATAGCCCACCTAATCATGAAGGGATTCACATCTAGATCAGGGGAGGTCATCGTGCCTCTTTACTCATCCCTCATCAGGCCCATAATTGAGTACAATGCCCCTTTTGGGATGTACCTTACCAGACACCTGCAGCAACTAGAAAGACCCCAAAAGTACCTCACCAAGAGGATCAAAGGGCTCAAACAAATGCCATATGCTGCCCGGTTAAAGAAACTCCAGCTCTACTCAGTGGCATACCGCCTGCTCAGAGGTGATCTGTGCCTGACGTATAAAGCCATGTCCAACCCGGAATTAATGGACATGCTGCACCTCAGAAAATCCAAATCCCATCGAGCTACGCTCGAGACTTGAACCTCAGCACTGAAATAAATAGGACATGCTGGAGGGACAGATTCATAACCCAGAGGCTCCCTTCACTCTGGAATAAAATCCCAGTCCAGGTTAGGCAGAGTTCCTCATTGACTCTCTTCAAGAGGAATCTTGATGAGTGGATGGGAGATCATAGGTTTACCCCGGGTATCACTTCTCTGTCACTGTTAGACAGAGGCACAGTATACTAACCTCGAAAAAGGGCATAGCAAAATTAATTTAAAATGGGTGGCGAAAGCCAAAGACACTCTGGCTAGGCTTATAAATGCCCTAGGGCAGATAGCCTAGTATGAACCTATGAACCTCTGAACCTATGAAAAAAGACATACAAGCTATACTAAGTATCACCAGTGGAGTATCTGTAAAGAGATACATTGAAAAGAAAAATGAATATTTTTTTTCAATAATTTTTATTTTTATTTTTACATTAATAAATGTCACAAATAAAAACTATCTTACAACATGACTGTATATATATGTTATACATTGATGTCAAATACCACAAGATATAGGTCGCACAACATATCTATTTACACTATGTACATAGATGCTTTCACTGTTAGTTCCACAGTTATATAGACAGTATATACCATCATGATAGCCAAGTTATTGTTTAATATCTGAACTTGTATGTGTTCTTTGGTTCCATTATAATGTATTTCTAAGCTACTGTGTGATGAATTATGCTAATATGATATTAAAGGTTTGTTCCCAAATTTCTCTGGATTTCAAGTTTTTGTTTCTTTTATCTATTACTATTTTATGAGCTAAAAGGTGTTGTATAGCTCCTTGTTTAAAACCCTCCCAAGAGATATTTATCGTATCTAGCCATTTAAAAGCTATATACAGTTTCATTAGTAGGAAAATTGTTAAAAGTGTATTTGCTTGTTTTCTTGGTATGTTGGGTGGGAGAATGTGCAATAGAGTGAATTCCCAAGTTAATGTTGATGTTTGATAACCCATTTTTTGTAATTGTACCTTGAGAGAGTTCCAGAGTTTATAGACATATTTACAGCTCCAAAATACATGGATTAAGTCAGCTATCTGATCCTTACAGTGTGGGCAGAAAGGTGATTTTGATGTGTTAAATTTGTGTAGGATTGCAGGTATAAAATAAACATTATACCTGATCATTAGCTGAGTGTATGCTAACTTTTTGAGGGGTATAATCTTCAGTGTTAGATTGATTGCCTGGCTTATTTGCTGATCATCTATGGATGGTTCTCCAGTAGTGAGAGAAGAGGAGGTCTTTCTGGTATTTCATTTCATTTATCATTTTATATGAATTAGTAATAGTTTTCTTTGTTGTGATAATAGTTTTCCAAAACCTGCTAGAAGTTTCTATGTCACTATTGGTCATAGTAACATTTTGGAGGTAACTGGAACACAGTTCTTTGATTTGTCTTAGGATTATTATGTGTGATTTAGGGAGGTGTAAGTTGGTCATCATTTCTTGTATTGAACAGTTAAGATAGGGATAAATATCTTGGATTGTTTTATCTTTAAGTCTGGGAAAAGGGACAAGTCCAGCATCTTATTGTTTATTTTTAAATTGGGGTTTTTGTGAAGGGGTTGCAGTATTGTCATGGCTTGTCTAAGGTTCAATAATTGAAAGAGTTTTTGTGCTAAGTTGATAAAATGTTTTAAGGGCTCTATAATGTTATAAGTTAGTATTTCTTTCTGCTTCAGGAATGGAAGTGCTTTGGGATTGAAACCTAGAGCTTTAATATATCTATAATAGATTGTCACCCTAAGAGGAGACCAAGTTTCCATTGACGGGTTATGTTCAGCTATTCTTAATATTCTGTTAGTGTTAATGATCGAGTAGTACATTTTAAAATCTGGTAGATTTAGTCCTCCTTTGCTTTTGGGGAGTGTTAATTTTGGATAGGAGATTCTGTTTTTTTTTGGGTTCCCATATAAATTTTGCTAGGAAGGTATGAATTTGTTTGAAGAATTTATTATGTATTGTTGTCTGTGATGTCATGAATATATACATTAGTCTAGGTAAAATGTTCATTTTGATTATTGATACTTTAGCCAAGAATGGTAGTTTTAGGTTGTTCCATCTTTTACAGTCTTGCATTATATTTTGCCATTTAAGGTTTACATTGTGTTGGTATAAGTCTTTGTTATTCTGGAAAAAAGGTGATTCCCAGGTATTTAGTTTCTTCTTTTATTTTTATTGTGTTTAACAATGGTATTAGTGAGATGAGTTTGTGTGTATTTAGGGGGAAAATATTAGTTTTATTGAGGTTTAGTTTGTAGTTAGACATAGTCGAGAAATGTTCAATTGCAGCTATTATTTTGTTTATATCTGAATTTGGTGTAGTGCAGTATATGTTCAGATTATCCGCAAATGCAGTGAGGTATATTTTGAAGTTGTGTGTTGATGGAGGATTGTGGTATGTGTTTTGTTTAATGTAAAGAAAAAAGTGGTTCTAGGTATAGGTTAAACAGGAAGGGTGATCATGGGCATCCTTGTCTTGTTCCATTTTTTATTAGGATCCCATGTGACCAAGTTTTATTTATATATAGAGATGTGTATGGGTTGCTATAGAGAGTTTAGATGATCTGAATGAAGTTATTGGGTATATTAAAGTAGGTTAGTGTTTGGAGTAAGAATTCTAGATTAACCCTATCAAATGCCTTGTGGGCATCCACTACCATTGTGTAGATGTTGATATTGTATCGGTTAGGATAGGGTATTAGTGCATCTAATGTTAATGTATTGTCACTAGTCTGTCTATGTGGTGTAAAACCAGATTATTCTGGGGAGATGATTTTCTCTATCATAATTTTCATTCTGTTTGCAAGTATAGAGGTAAATATTTTAGTATCTATATTTAAGAAGGAGATGGGTCTGTAGCTGTCGGGGTTTTTGGGGTCAGTGTGTTCTTTTAATATAAAGATGGTTTTATAGGCATTAAAGTGAATATCATTTATTTTATAGTTTATTATGTAATTCAGTGTATAGTATAGTAGTTGGCTATCAAGGGGGAAAATGCTTTGTAAACTTCTGATGTCAGTCCATCCGGACCCAGAGCCTTATGCGCTTTTAAGTGTTTAATTGTTGTAATAATTTCACTGATGGATATCGGTTCAGTTAGATTTTTTTGTTGGTCTAAATTGAGTTTAGGGAATTTCAGTTTTTGAAGGAAAAGAGTTCTATCTTCCTTTGAGGTTTGTATTATTTGGGCTCCATATATTTGAGAGTATATTTGTTCAAATGCTTTAATAATGTCTTCATTGTTTGTGTAGTTTTTGTCTCTGTAGTTTATTTCTGATATATTGGAGGCATTTCTGTGTTGGGAAATAATTCTGGCCAGAGCTCTAGATGGTATTTGAGCTTTTTCTGCATAAGTGGCTAACATTTTGGCTTCATAAAAAGATAGGTTCCTGGTTTCTAACATATATAGATCCCTTTGCAGTTTTAAAAGTTCTGCTTCTGTTTGGTTCTTAGGGTTATTTATTAGTTCTTTTTCAAAATGCTCTATTTTCCCTTTCAGTATATGCTCCTCTTTCAGTTGTATTTTTAATAGTATGCTGCTTTTTTTATAAACAATCCTCTAATTTGTGCTTTGGTTGTAGCCCATTCTATGTCAATTGGTACTTGTGAGTTAGTGATATTTGTAAGAGCTATTTTAGAATTGCTTCTGTTTCTTTTATTACATCAATTTTGGAAAGTAAATTATGGTTTAATGACCAGTTATGACCCCTATTCTCTAAATATATCTTTTTGTCCCAGTTAATGTTCAGTGTGATTTTGGAGTGATCTAAAAAGAACCTGGTATGTATAGTCATTGTTTTTTCCATGTTAATGAATATGTCAGAGATTAAGAAGAAGTCTATCCTTGGCCACATTTTGTGGCATTGCGAATAGAATGTGAATTTCCCTGTTTTATCTGCACTGTTCCCATATTTAAAAGGGTCATATAGTTTGAAATCTTGTTTGAGTTCATTAAGGGCTAATCTGGTTTGTTTATTATGTGATTTGGTCAGATTAGATTTATCCTTTTCTGGGTTTTGATATGTGTTCCGGTCACCTCCAATCACTAGATAGTGGTCTTTAAATTGGTTTAAAGTTGGATATAGTGACATAAAAAAGTGTTGTTGGTCATTACAGGGTGTGTAAACATTAAGTACCATTATAGGTTTTGGTATTGTAGGACTACTAAATGTTGCGTAACACCATCTTCCCTCCTTGTCAGCTTTGGTTTTAAGTATTTTTTCCTTAAATTGTTTTTTAATTATTATGGAAGCCCCAGCACTGTTTGTTTTCCCCTCTGAAGCTATAATTTGACTTATTTCTTTCTTTCTGCTAATTTCTGCCCATTGCTCTGCAGTCGAGTGTGTTTCTTGTATTAGTATGAGGTTGGCTGTAGTTTTTAATGTAAGGTGTAAGAATAGTTTTCTTTTCTTCTTGTTTTGGAGCCCTTTAACATTCCATGATTCTATTTCCCACATTTATTTATTAGGTGTATTCCGTAGATATGCCATGTATATTAGTTTTGTTTTGTTATCCTTGTATGTGTTACTGTGTGATGGTTTAGGAAAGCATCTATTTATCCCAGTCCCTACTCTGTGCCTAACCACTATATCCCTGGACCAGGAATAATCGGTGGGGGGGGGTGAAGGTTCGTTATATGGTTTACCTTTACGTCTAATCTTGGAATGTGTTTTCTTTTTAGATATAGATTTAACCCGTAGTATCTCCCCTGTGTTACTATAAACAATGTGGACAAAGCTGAACAAACTAGTTCCCTCAACAAACACTGCTACTTAATATCCCTAGCCTCTTCCAACATATTATTTATACAATTATGGTATTGCGTTTAAGGTACAGCATGTATTGTTTTAGTTTTGTGACTAATTCTTTCTAATAGTATTTTTAAAACAGCATATTAATACACATTCCTCAGTACATTATAGCAATATATGTACCATAGTAATATTGTTAAACAATCAATCTTGTCATGTTTACATTTTTTTTTCATTTGACTTCTTTTTCCTCCCCTTTATTTATTCAGATTTCGGCCTTCTTTGGTGCCTGTAATGTTTTTCCACATCAATCTGTGTGGGTTATAAAATATATACTTGGCACCTATTTATCAGAGGTAAGAAGTATAGAGAGACAGAAAAAAAAAAACAGCTTAGCCAAACAGTCCTTCTGCTATAGTTAACATATTAAGGCTATATTTACATTACCCCAAGATTGTTAGGTTATTTTACTATTTTCCTGAGATTACTTCTCTCCAGGATCTTTTAACACATTTCTAGTATTTACATAAAACATTTAAAATTTTTTTTTCCTTTTTTTCCCAGTATTAATCTATGAGCTAGCCTGTTTCTGACAGTTTATTTATTGCCTATTATTTAAGGCTGGATTTTCATTCACCTACACAGTACTGAGTGTACTGTTTTAGTGAATGGTTCAGTTCAACAGTACATTATTTCTTCAAGGTTTTGCTTGCAGGTTGGTTGACATCTATGGTGCAGCTTTCTTCTTTTAGCTGGTGCAGAACAATTTTCATTTTTCAGCCAGTAAAATCTTTTGGAGCTTGCTGAAATCCATTTTGTCTGACTGTTCTTAATGGAGCCCTCAAAATCATAGGGGGACTGATTTTGCAGGCCAATGTCCCAGGAGGAGGCTCCTTCCTATATTTGCGCATCGGAAACGGCAGTTGATTTTTGGTTCCTACCCAGGCTGTACTTCCTTTTCCTGTGTTCTTCATAGCTCACATTGTGGATTTAAGGGCATAGACAGCAAGGGGAAGCTTTCAGAGTTGGATCCCAGCTAGAGTGCTTGTGAATGGGATTGTTTTTTCACCCAAGGGTCCTTTATCATTTTTTTTGGATTTATTTCCCTTCTGAAGGTGGAATTTGCTTGAAAACAGCCAGGAATGTATCTTTTGCCACTTTGGGGTTAGTGACCATGTATTTAACCTCTTTGATGTAGAAGATTAACTGATTTGGATATTTCATGTGGAATTTAATTTTTGTTTCTATTAGGAACCTGCAGTATGGAGATATTAGCTGTCTTGCTTGTCTTATTTGTATTGGGAGGTCTTGAGCAAATGATATTTTATTATTATTCCAGGTGAGTGTGCCTTTTTTCTTTGCTGCCAGCATGATTTTATTTACATCTTGGTAGTTTAATATTTTAATATAGACAGGTCTTGGTTTCAGTGGTGTTTACATTTCCCTCAGGGCACTGTGGGCTCTCTCTATTGTTATTTGCTGCATTTCTTCAGGTTCCTCTAGCAGGGAATTTATTATTTGCTTGGTTGTTGGTATTAGATTGTTATGAAGTACAGTTTTAGGTATTCCTCTGATGATGATATTGTAACTTTGAGATCTTGCTTCCAGGTCTGTTATTTTTGCTTGTAAGTTTTGTATTTCTTTGTCATGGGCATCAGTTCTTTGAGAAATAAAGTCTATTTTTATTTCATTTTCTATTATTTTGGACTCAAATTTTTCCATTCTGGATATTATTTGGCTGAATGAATCAGCAAAGGTTTGAAATTGTAATGATAAGTCCTTTATTGCTTGCTGGATAGGTAATAAGGCCGATTTTATGTCTTCCGGATTAGCTGGCTGGTCTGTCTTGGATTTATTTGTAGTTTTAGAGTTGTCAGTTTGTTTAGTTGTCTTTTGTCTTTTTGAAGTTGTGTCTTTCTCAGGTGAGGCTAGTACTGAGAATTTGGTCTTAGTTGTTGTTTCCATATTATTTTCCTCTTTTGACATCTTGCTGTATAGTGTTTTACCAATCTTGCAGTCAGATGCAGGGCCTTAGTAGCACATGGCTTAAGCTGTTATTCAGAAATCTTAAGTTAATCCTGCTGTTTCTGAGCTGAATCTGTTACTTTTTCTTCCCTCTTTTGTTTGCTGGATGATATTAGCAGTAAATATCTACAGTTATTTCTGTATTATTAATTCTGCGTTGCCTTCTGGGTTTGTTTTAATCCAGGGTATATCAGAGACCTAGGTGATAGCAGTGCTCACAGAACAGTGGCCATTTTGAACTCATCCAAAATTAATAATTTTAAAGAGGAATGTAAATACAAGTGCTAAGTGAATCTCTTAAACAAAAAATGATCAGAAATCTTGAGTATAGAATAGGCAATATCTGATTTTGATGGATGACTGCTCAAAAAGGAGAATAACACTGAATTTCTTCTGAAACAAAACAACTTATTCTGAGAAAAAATAAAAGACTTGGAGAAAATATCTGGAATAGCAACAGGATTTACGGCATTCCTGAAAAAGAAGAGGGAGCCAGTATGTTTCAATTCCTTAATACCTGGCTACCAAAAACTTTGAACCTGCCTGGAGCTTCTTGTTTTGGCATCAAAACTGCACATAGATTACTTTCTAACTCATATTAACAACAACAACAAAAATCTTCACCATGGTCACTGATCATAAGATTTTTCTCAAGTCAAGATAAGGATTTAGTCTTAAAAGCTATGTGGACTAATTATCCAGTTAAAATGAAAGAAAATACTATTAGATTTGACAATGACTATTCAACTTTAGTGATGTCAAAGAGAAAAGCATGCGTGCCACTTGTTAAAAACTTAAAGAAAAGCTATATTAAAACACAAATCTTGTTTCCAGCAAAAATAAGGATTTGCCTTCCAGAAGGAAAGAAGATTTTTAACACCTTGGAAAATGCAATGGACTTTATACACAAAAATAAAATCCTAGAAACAACAGAAGAAATAGACTGGAATCTATCATCTTCTTTGAAGAGAAATGCAACAAGGCATTTCATTTATATTTATTATTTATTTTGCATTTGTTTATGGAGAAGTCCAACTGGGCAGGGTTGTTCATTTTCTGCAGAGGCACAGATAGAAAAGCTCCATACAATATGACAATCCATGAAATGTATAATAATACAAAATGTCAGTCTAAAGAAAAAGCTTACAACAATTTAGAAAATAATCTATCAATTTTGTCAAAGATTCTCACATGAGTATTAATAATACTGTGAAGAGATGAGAATATTCACAACACTGTTAAACATAACAGCAACGTTAAGCTGAAATATTTAGTACATAATTCTATAAACATTGATATGGTTTGTATTAAAAAAAAGTATATGGGTTTTGAAGTTATAGGAAGACCTTATAACAGATACATAGAGGATTAATGGGGCTAGAGTAGTCTTAAAGAAGTTAGCCCAGGTCAGAGCATGTACATATCCAAGACTTGGTGAGATAGGATTTTAATTGATTTTTGAAACTGACTTTGTTTGCCTGTGTCCTGACTTTGAGTGGAAGAAAGTTACACATGTCTGCAATAGTGCAAGAGTATAGGGAATCACCTAAGTTATGTTTACTTTTGGATTCTTCTACCAGTTCTTTAAAGGTGGACCTTAGCTGATGGCTGTTGATGTAATGCTTGATTAGGCCATATAGGGCAGGGGTTTTGTTGAGATAATAGAGAATTTGATGAGCTAGGGTGAGTTAATTTAGGCTAAGTAAGTTAGGTAATTCCATTAAGGACAGTTTGTGAAGGCTAGACAATGGTGAGATCTGTAGGAAGAGGCAGTAGTGGATTTAGCTATATTGTAATAACAAGTGGATAGTTTGTTTAGATTACCTTTATTTAGGTTAACTAGGAAGGGAGAAGCATAGAGTAATGTGGAGAGTAAGTGGGTTCTCACTATTGTAGTTTTACTATTGGGAGTCAGGTAGTTTTGACATATGTAGAGTGTGCCTATTTTTGTGCACCTTAGTTATGTTTTGAGCTATGTGCTTGTTGAATTTCATGTTTTAGTTGATGATAACACCTAATAGCTTGGTATGTGCAACTGTGTGATATGGGCGCTGTCTGAGATGATAATTAGGAAAGGGGGAATGTGGTCTATAGCTTTGGAGGGATGAAAAAGCATAAGTTGGGTTTTTTTGGGGGTTGAGTGGTAATTGGGAGTCTGTAACCAGGTTTTAATTGCAGTAAAGAATTCTTAGATATTGTACTTATCATGAAGGGTTGCTTTATGGAGATTGTTTGTGAATATTGTGAAGAGTAAGGGACCATGTATAGATTCTTGAGGCACAACTAGGGTGACGGGAGAAGAGGGAATAAATTGTCCTGCCACTTAACGGCCTGTTATCGGTTAGGAAGGTAGTCTTTGACCCATAGGAATACAGAGTTACTAAGTTTATGTTCTGAGAGAACAGTAAATAGTTTGCTATGGGAGACTGTATTAAAAGCTTTTAAGAGGTCTAAAAAGTCTGTTGATACCATATTACCTGCATTATGCTGTTGATTAACATGATTGGTGAAACTAATAAGGGCAGTGGTCGTATTGTGGCCAGGTCAAAAACCATGTTGAGTTTTGGCTAGGAGACTGTTAGAGAGAAGTTATTTTAGTATTTGGGAATGTAAACATTTCTCTAGGATTTTTGAGAGAGGGGCTAGGATGACTATTGCGAGGTAGTTGGATAACTCAGTCAAGTTTCCACCTTTGTGTAGGGGTATTATATTCAAGAATTTCCAGAGGATTAGGACATTTTTGCTCGGAGATTGACCTATTTATTATTATAGAGACAGGGTATGAGATAGCTTTGGTTGTAATTCAGAGATATTCTGCTTGGAGTTTATCAGCAGCTAGGGTAGTGGGTTTTAATTTGGACAGGTATCTGAGGGTTATACTAGTCTGGACTGGTTGGAAGGAGAATTAATTTTGGTCGGATGGGAAGCTTGGTAAGTTTGGTAGGGTTGTGGGTGGAGAATTCGATGATAATTTTAAAATGTAGTTGGTAAACTATTCATTGAATTGTGCTGCAATGTTACTTATAGATGTGTCAATGTTTGGGGTTGGGGTAACGGTTTTACCTGGCTGAAGAATTTTATTGATGGCAGTCCAGAATTTTTCAGGGTTAGCTTTGTGCTTAGTTTGTATATTGTACTAATGTTTTTTTTTTCCTTTCTTATTTGTTTTTTTGCTTTATTTCTTAACACAGTATTTATTACACACTTTAGCAAGTATCTTACCTAACTATAGTGCTACTTTAACCTGTTAAACTTAGTACATTGTTAAATTTGTCTGTAATGATCTGCCTAGGCACTGTTTCCTATTCTTTGTGATTTTTTACTCTTCCCCAGACTATTATCTATTTACCAACTTAGTGTACCATTTCTTGTACCAACTCTCTATCTTCTGATAATCCTTCCATTACTCTCTGACTAATATCCTCTACTTTCCTAATTGTCTCAATTTCTCCTAGAACTGTACTGCTCACTTTCTGCTCACACTCTCTTTTTTTCTCTTTTTTCAGTTTGCTCGGGCCATCTACAAGCCTCGGGATTGCACCCCCCACTACCACTACTACCACCTTCAGTTCTGAAGCAATTTTCAGCTAAAGCTCAAATCAGCCCTGGGAAATCTCAGCTTGTAAACACAAGCCTTCCAGTAGAATTAATTATTAGGTGACTGTCACTGAATTTGCTTTTAACAATTTCCTCTTACTTTGTGACCATCTTTGTGAGGTGAGCACAGCTGCACTGAGCCCCATTCATCTTTTAATTTGGAGAGCTTTAATGAAGTTGGCCACTTGGTAGTAACATACTTTACTAATCCACCCTTTTTACCATAGCTGGGTGGAAGTTTTAGTTAAAGCATACTCCCGATTCTATATTTCCAACTTCCCACTCCCTCCTAGGGAAGCTAACCACAGGTTAATTATTATTGAATCTTACCTTACCTTATCTTTAGGCTAAGCTACCTTCTTGCTCAGTCAATCTCTTCCTGTTACTGATAGGTTTCTGCAGCTTTAGGTTATCTTGCTCTAGCCCACTCCATTCACCCTTTGGACTCACTCCGCTCCCCTCCCTGCTCCCAAATCCCACTCGTCCCCAGTACTCCTAAGTTTATAGCCCATATATCCCCCCCCTCCACAACAGCCTATTACCATCCCTCAGTCATCAGATCCACTCCCACTTCCACACCACACCCTCCACCTCACAACAACCTCCTCTGTACACCCCACCCACACCATGCAAGGCATACTAGCACTACTACTACTAACTCTTACCACTCTAGCTTACACCACATCCATACACTCTAACATGCCAACAAACACTACCTACCACATAACACACACACACACACACACACACACACACACACACACACACACAAACACAATCTCACACAAATATAGTAATATGCTCCACACTATTTAACAACAACTCATTACTCTACATACACAAAAAATCAACCGCACTACCTCACAAAAGGCTAAAAGTACCCTAAAAACACATAGATATAGCCTATGCTATAAAACTCACACTATTCCTCAGAAAATGGCTACTAATCTCAGGGGACATACACCCCAACCCAGGTCTAAGCAACCCAATCTTATCCCAGAAACACAAGTCAGACCTACTTATTATCAATATAAACACACACAGCATATCCAACAAACTACATGACTTTCACGCATTCATGTCCCACTACTCCCCAGACATACTAACCGTTACAGAGACCTGGCTAAAACCTGCCACACAAAACAAAGAAATTCTTCGCCCAGGCTATAACATCCTAAGGCAAGATAGAGGTACCAAAAAGGGAGGTAGAGTTGCAATCTTATTTAAAAATACACTCAAGCTCCAACCACTAAAAACCCCACTTCCCAAATTCCAGAATGCAGAGACATTAGGCTCCGTTATGTCCCTTAAAAACAAAAAGAGAATCAACATCCTCTGCAGTTATATTCCTCCAGGAAATAACTCACCTATAATAGAAGAGATACTACAATAGGCCGCAATCAACCTACCCCAAGAAACCATCCTGCTATCAACATCCTCTGCAGTTATATTCATCCAGGAAATAACTCAACTCTAACAGAAGAGATACTACAATAGGCCGCAATCAACCTACCCCAAGAAACCATCCTGCTATCAACATCCTCTGTAGTTATATTCCTCCAGGAAATAACTCACCTATAATAGAAGAGATACTACAATGGGCCACAATCAACCTACCCCAAGAAACCATCCTGCTATCAACATCCTCTGTAGTTACATTCCTCCAGGAAATAACTCACCTATAATAAAGAGATACTACAATGGGCCACAATCAACCTACCCCAAGAAACCATCCTGATATCAACATCCTCTGTAGTGATATTCATCCAGGAAATAACTCTCCTATAATAGAAGAGATACTACAATGGGCCACAATCAACCTACCCCAAGAAACCATCCTGATATCAACATCCTCTGTACTTATATTCCTCCAGGAAATAACTCACCTGTAATAGAAGAGATACTACAATGGGCCACAATCAACGTACCCCAAGAAATCATCCTGATATCAACATCCTCTGTAGTGATATTCATCCAGGAAATAACTCTCCTATAATAGAAGAGATACTACAATGGCCCACAATCAACCTACCCCAAGAAACCATCCTGATATCAACATCCTCTGTAGTCATATTCCTCCAGGAAATAACTCACCTATAATAGAAGAGATACTACAATATGCCACAATCAACCTACCCCAAGAAACCATCCTGATATCAACATCCTCTGTAGTTATATTCCTCCAGGAAATAACTCACCTGTAATAGAAGAGATACTACAATGGGCCACAATCAACCTACCCAAGAAACCATCCTGCTATCAACATCCTCTGTAGTTATATTCCTCCAGGAAATAACTCACCTATAATAGAAGAGATACTACAATGGGCCGCAATCAACCTACCCCAAGAAACCATCCTACTATCAACATCCTCTGTAGTTATATTCCTTCAGGAAATAACTCACCTATAATAGAAGAGATACTACAATGGGCCACAATCAACCTACCCCAAGAAACCATCCTGCTATCAACATCCTCTGTAGTTATATTTCTCCAGGAAATAACTCACCTATAATAGAAGAGATACTGCAATGGGCCACAATCAACCTACCCCAAGAAACCATCCTGATATCAACATCCTCTGTAGTTATATTCCTCCAGGAAATAACTCTCCTATAATAGAAGAGATAGTACAATGGGCCACAATCAACCTACCCCAAGAAACCATCCTGCTATCAACATCCTCTGCAGTTATATTCCTCCAGGAAATAACTCACTTATAATAGAAGAGATACTGCAATGGGCCACAATCATCCTACCCTAAGAAACCATCCTGCTATCAACATCCTCTGCAGTTATATTCCTCCAGGAAATAACTCACTTATAATAGAAGAGATACTGCAATGGGCCACAATCAACCTACCCCAAGAAACCATCTGCTAGGCGACCTAAACTTAGATTGGCTGGCCTGCAATTTCAACAACCCCTAAAGCCATATTAACTTATTTGGATTCTCACAACTAATCCAAGAACCCACCAGAGTAGACAAAAAATCCAACAGAACCTCCATTCTAGATTGGACACTAGTTAATATCCACACAGAAAATTATCATGTGGGCTGGTTACCTGATACATTGAGTGACAACTGCCCCACATTCCTCCTTCATAAACAGGCAAAAATACCTAAACCCATGCTATTCAAGGAGACTAGGGATGAGCACAAAGTCAAACTGCAAACTCTTAACAGTATGCTCCAGCAACAGGACTGGAATCCATTAAAAACTCTACCTTTAGACCAGGCAGTAGATTTTTTTAATACTACTTTTATGAATGTACTAAATATACTAGTTCCCATCAGGAAACTCAGGAAGTTAACTATGCCCTATGGCTGAATAAGACAACAAAATCCTTAATAAAAGCCAGAGACAATGCCTGGAAAAACTGGAAAAAAGACTAACACTATCCAAGACAGACAGAAATATCATGAACTATGAAATAAGGCCAAAACCCAAACAAAAGTAGATAAAAAGAACTACTTCTTACATATCCAAAACAAGCACTCTGGAAACCCCCCAAAGTTCTGGCAGGCCATCAATACCCTTCTAAACCAGGCAGAACCACCACCCCATCTCCCCAAAACAGTTCTGATAATGATAGCATAGCTTCAGAATTCAACCATTACTTCACAGAATCTATCCTCGTACTATCTATCCAACTATCCAACAAGAACACTAAAACCACCCCAACTGTAGAACAAACTAACATACCCACCTTCACACTCTCACCTGTACCACCATCTTCAGTTATAAAGCTACTCTCGAAATTAAAACCCACCACACTCGCAGCAGATGGTTTACCTACAAATTTTCTAAACTTAGCTGCAGAATCACTAGCCTACCCTGTCTCAATTCATATAAACCCCTCTATACAAGAAATCTACGTACCCCATCTATGGTAAGTGTCACATATAGTTCCCCTTCATAAAGGCGGAAACTCCTATGAACTATCAAACTACCAGCCAATTGTTATCCTGTCTCCCCTTTCCAAGCTTCTGGAGAAATGTATTGACACCCAGGTAATGCACTTCCTATCCTCACATAACCTCCTCTCCCCCAGACAGCATGGTTTCCACCCAAACCATAGCACAACCACTGCTCTACTCTCCTTTACCAATCAGATTAACCATCTAAGATAAAACAACAAAATCATCTCAGCCATATTCCTGGATCTATCAAAAATGTTTAATGTGGTCTCCCATAACCAACTCTTAGACACTCTGTCAACACCCCATCTACTACGTAATGGTTTAGAAGCTATGTCTGACAGAAAACAATCAGTTAAATGGCAAAGTACACTATAATCTCTATTACCAACTGCTATAGGCATCCCACAATGATCAATACTGGGTCCTCTGCTATTCACCATTTTCACTAACAAGCTACATGCTTCCACCCTGCATGCATCACGTATACAGTATGCAGATGACTCCAGTCTAATCTGCTCAGCCCCATCTATAACCACTCTTCAAAAGCTTACCCAAGAATCCTTCTGCTGTGTCGAACAATGGATTACCGATATCCAACTAATTCTAAACCCCAACAAGACCAAATTACTCCTTTTTACTCCCAATAAATCCAAATCCACACCTCCTACATTCACTATCACCTCCAAAATCAGGACCACAATCTCCCCCTACCCTCACATTAAGCTGCTCAGGGTTGAAATCGATAACAATCTAAATTTTAATATCCATATCTCACAAACCATCACAAAGGTACCTAAGAAACTAAGGACCCTATACAAACACAAACAGTTCCTATCGGACCAAGCTAGAATCTTCTTAGCCCAAACCCACCTCTTGTCTACCCTAATGTATGCATCACCAATCCTAATTCATATCAGGAAAACAGACCTAAACAAACTAGAGTCATGTTACAATAAAATTGCAAAATTCGCTAACAACTCCACTTTTAGAAGTCATCACTGTCTTGCCGTGAAGCAACTACAGTGGTTAGAACTCCCTCAGCTAATTAGCTATCACCAATTAGTCCTTACCTTCAACATAATAAGGAACCCTCAGAAAACCCCAGCCCTAAACCAACTTCTAAACCAATATTCTGCAAATCGCCCTCTATGCTCATCCAACAAAATCTTACTCTGCATAACCAAAGCCAATAACACTGCAGAGAAAAGTTTGTTCTCCCACAACATTGCTAGGGAATGGAATAACCTCCCCCAAAGTATCTCCTCTGCACCATCCATTTCACTTTTCAAGAACTCACTAAAGTCACACCACTTGCAATCATGGCTCTGTCCCTGTATCACATAAAATCTTTTCTACTTTCCTCCTAACTTGCCACACCTCATCTCCTCACTGCTTACCTCAGCTATTCTGTACTACTCAAATACTCCCTATCAGGAACTACTATCCTACAAACTCTTTCTCACGCTATGACATATCTCCAGAATAGCATTATTTTCCAGATTCCATTCCTTCATTTTTATGCTTTGTACTACCAATAGGGAATTCAAAGTTATGCTATCTATATACCAAGCTTGCTCAAATCAAACTAAGGTACTAACAATCTCCTTGATTGTATATATGCCACTGTATATAAATTTTCTGTCATTCGTGGATTATGTGTTGTCATGTAAAGAGATGGCGCTCTGATTGTGTACATATATATATATATATATATATATATATATATATATATATATATATATATATATATGCCTCTGTACAGAAATTTTTTTGTTATTTGTTGTATTTGTACTGTTATGTTATGGAACTTTTCTCCCTGGGCCTCCACTGTAAATGGACCTTGTTCCAGTCTGACTTTCCTGGTAAACAAATATAAAATAAAAAATAAAATAATTCAAGAAAATGTTGCCTGTTATTAGTTTTGTTGTCATGCCAGGTGTCCCATGCTTTGTCCCTTTGTTTTAGTAGGAGTCAGGTACTTTTGGTGAGCTGGGGGCAGAGCTGGACTTTGTTCAAACTATTCTTGGGGGGACAAGTTGTTTATGTATGTTCAAAAACCTGGAGGTAAGAAAGTCTATTGTCTTGTCTAGGGGAAGGCTAAATGGGGGAGACCAGCTGCAGTGGTTTAGTGGCTTATTGAGTCTTCTGCTCTAAAGGTTTTTTTGTAGCATATTTGTTTGAAAGGGCTATTTTTAGTGGGTTTGATTTGTTGTCTTAGCAGAAAAGTAGGGAGGGGGTCACTTAGGGTAGCAGGTAATCCACCAGAGTATTGTGTTATAGATTGGTAATTAGTGAGGATCCAGTTTAAAATGGATTCCTTTTTGGTAGCTTTATCAATTCTAGTTGGGGTTTGGATGATCTGAGTGAAACCATGTAGGTTTGTATGAGTTGTGGGGAGGGGTGAATTTACTGAAGTCCAGGTCAACATTGAAGGTCCAGGTCAGCAGGTTGCCTAAGTGGAGTTAGATTATATTTGGCTTGATTTACATTGCCTGTGGGATTAGTTGAAAGACCAAGATTTGGATGCATGTCTCCACTAAGTATCAGCCATGAAGCAATGTTCACAGTAGACTGGAGATAGTTGTAGATAGATAGGTTATATTGTATATAAATGCAACCTTTAGTAGGGTTATGCAGAATCCTAAATGGGGTTAGCTCTAAGTTAGAGTGATTGTAGAATGCAGAAGAGCTAAGCAATGATTTTTTGTTGGGGATAATGGAATATATCTGGGTAGGTTGTTTACTATATAGGTTGAGGTTGAGGTTATTTTGGTATGAGGTGAGGTGTTTTAGTAGTGAGAGTTATGATATATAAGGCATATAAGGAATGCATTTTGTACTTGTTGCTGTTTAGTTGAATGAGAGGGAGTAAAAAAAGAGCAAAGTTGATTAGGTTTGGTTGGTGGGGGGGTATAGGTTGGTTAATAAAAGACAAAAACAGTAAAAACTGAAGGACAAATACAAATCAATGTTTTTCATAGTTATGAATTATTAATTTGAAGAAGTGCTTGAATAGTTATGCACAGGTGCTGAATATTACTTTTTACAAGGTAAGTAATTTATTTATTTACATACTTGAAATGGTTACTAGTTCCCTTTTTAAATGTTAGAATTTGATTGTTTTAGCAATAAATGAAATTAAAACTGCTTATCTTCATTTAGAGTTTAAAAGGTTAAACTATTCATTTTTTAAACGTTATTCATTATTATGAGGAAACTTATTTTAGTTGGTACATTTTGTGATATCATTGGCATAGTTAATTAAGGTACTGGTAAATATAATGCAAGATGCAACAAATGACACTAAAGAAGCATGTTAAGTTACATTCTGGGTTCTTAAAATGTCTAGTAGTGTGCTACTGATAGTATACTTGACAGGCAATAGCACCCAGAAAAGACTTGCTATGTTATAAACAAAGAATACAGATATAGCTTTTTTACATATATAAAAAGTACTATTGGAATGATATCAAATAATCAGAGTCACATTCATACGTTTACAGGTTAAACCTGGATCACACATAACTGTCATTCTTTTAATGCAAGTTTATATGCCATGTCTCCTTTAAAAACTGACAGTCTGCTTTATATTAATCATCTCATACAAATAGTGCTTACTGAATCGTTAAATGTTACTTCTTTAAATAAAATTGCTTTTAGGTAGTTAAAATACTTTGAAATTATTTTTCTTGTTTTTTTTTTTTGTGGTTTGGATGGGGGTTGAGGGATTGATGTGTGGTGTGGAGGTGGTGTGGAAACACTTGAGAGCATTTTTATATGAATTGTAACTGACAGAATGTTCATTTTCAAGCCCTTATGATGAAAAATAGCTTGAAACAACTTTGACTCATGACTGCATTTGTGATGCTGCAGGTATTCTGAAAATTCAGAGAACTATCCAGGTTACTTCTTCCTGCCTAAAAGTAAATAATCACAATATTTTGAATCATATGCTAAAATGTCAAACAATACAAGTTAAAAAATAAGCAAAAGACAGCGAATTGCATTCTAAACCCCAGTCAGTTATTAAATATCTCTGAATGCTTGCAGTATACCAAAAGGATAGTTTATATAGTAGTCTATAGCATGACAATTCTGATAAAAATTTAGGATTGTATTTCCATATTATCTGTTTTTAATGATAATAAAAAATAACATCTCAGAATAATTTATTATGAGGTTTGAATCCTAAAAAGAAAGATTTTTCAGACATTTGTTCAGATATACTTAGACATAACATTTAAGGAAAAATTAAGACTGACTCTAACATTTGTACTAGATTAAAGAGTATCAAATATATAAGGGTAAATATAAATGTTCTATTATATGATACTGTACACTAGGAATATAGCTAAAATATAAACACTAAGAATATAGTAATAGTACAAGACATAGTATATAAACACAAATAGAAAAAGATCAGAATAAGTAAATATTTATACAGTTAAGTAATATAAATATGGCTATAAGACCAGGAGGTTGGAATAGTTGTTAAGATGTTCACTTTATAGACATAAGGTGTATAGTTTGATTCTCATATGGAGTAATTGGCTGAGATTTGAATAGCCCCCAAAGACAGTAAGCCTAGTACTAATTTATGAACTTATGATCCTATGAACAACTTTAGACATAGCAAATACAATAGAAAAAAATAGAAAATGATATGACCTATAAATGAATAAATATGAAAATAAAAACTGATTTTCTCCATATAGTAGGCCAGAGAGATGGGCAGCCACGGTGGTGCAGTGGTTAGCATTGCCGCCTCACAGCAAGAGGTTCTCCAAGACATGCTGCAGGTGGATTGTCTGTGGAAGGTTGGGCGCCAGGCTGGCAACTCGACACTGTAAAACTCCACTGCCATTCAATGTGCAGACAAGGTGACCCCTAACCAGGAAAAAGCCGAAAGAAGAAGTAGGCCAGAGAGATAATGTGAGATACAGGGAAAGATGACTGTAGAGATATTCAGTTTGGTCAACTTATAATAAGATTCTGAACACCTGTTTAACTTTTCTTACTCATAGTGACTCCCTGAAGGGCTTCTTTAACATGATGCATACTAAAAATATGAGACATCAATATGAATCAGAAGCATGCGATAGACATTGTTAGTCTAATGGAGCGTTTCAGAGGTAGTTTATTGTTCTTTTACAGCAAATTAGGAATACATTATTCCATGGTAGAATGTTTTTGGGTTATATCATTAGGTTATTTCTTTTATTTGTTTCAAATGTTTTGTCCATAATTAAAGCTTTCATATTACTATATATAAAGTACATAATTAGTTCTGTACATAAACCTGATTTCATTATACCTGTGTTTTTCTCTCTTAAATAAACATCTGATTTTAAATACAAATCTATTAATATTAATGGATTGAAAAATCCAGTAAAGAGGGGAAGACTGTTCAAATACTTCCAATTGCATAAAGCTGAAACAGTAATTAAACTTTCATTAAAGAATTATTTGGATTTAGCAAGTTCTGGCTTCTGAGCTAAAGGAAGAGGCACCCTCATTTTATGGAAGAACTCACCAGTAATGCCAAAAGTAAAATATACATATATTGATAAAAATAGAATGTTAAGCATTGTTATAACTGAGTGGAACTGAAAACTATATACATTGGTGAACAATTATTGGATTCCAGGGGTTAGAAGTAGAGATGCAAAAAATTTTAGACACTATAACTTTTACATGAAAGGTGAAGTCATGATGCTTGGTCATTTTAATTGTATTTTATCATACAAAGCTTCCACTGCAGATAGAAAGCCAAGAAACACATATTCAGCCATACAGTTAATGAATTTTGAAAATCTAATGCATTTAAAGGATATATATGAGCTAAGAAAAACAAACTCACTTCAATTTATCCATTATTCATAAAGATATGGAACACAGACAGATTTTAAAAATATTTTTGTCGCAAACAATCTATTATCACTTATCAGAGAAGTTTCAATAGTTTCATGTCCACTATTGGACCATAATTCTATAATCTTTATTGTTTTAAAAACTGACAGTTTAATATATCACAGGCGATTGTCGGCATACATTATTAAGATAAAAGGATTCAGGGACTAGTATAAAAAAGAGATTATAAATTTCCTAGAAATAAACATGATTGATGAAGTATCTGATATTGTCCTGTGGGATTCACAAAGGCTCACTTAAATGGAATAAGTTACAAGTTTGTATATTAGTAAAACAAGAGAATGGGACAAACAATTGAATACGCTACAGGCCAAAATAGATACAATAAAGTTGAATCTAAAATCAAATGACATTATCTGTCAGTCTGAACTTAAAAACTTAAATACAAAATATGTTGAAATTCTAAATCATAAAATTTCAATAAACCTGGAAAAGCATAAACTTCAGGCATATTCAGTATACACTTTAGGATTGCACAAACATGCTCTTAGATCAAAGAGAATGAATAAACAAAATCATATCAAAGCAATTATAATACATAGAAATAATAAGAAAAGTAGAACAAAGGTATTCTTGAGGGCTTTAAAATATTTTATGAAAATATAAATAATAATGCAAATAACCTAGATAATGATGATATAGTTGAACTTTTTTCTAAGGGAAAATATAAATATTAAAGTAACAAGTGAACAAATAAAAAAATGATAGACAGAAATAAAATGTCTAATAAAAAAATCAAAAAAATAATAAGGTGCCAGGCTTAGATGGCTTCATACCAGAACTATATAAAATAATAATGGATTAGGCATTTAAAATATTATTTAAGATCTATAGAGAAATAAAAAGAACTGCAGAAGTCCTCCTATTGTGAAAATATTCCCATATATCATCCATTTTAAAACAAGATAAGGATCCTACAAAGTGTTCATCATACAGACTCATTTCCCTTTTAAGTGTGGACTATAAGATGTTTATGTAAATTTTCACTAAGAGAAATAATCAGGTCTATATTATTAAAACAAAAGATGAATTAAGCGAATGCGTCTTGAGCTACACATAAATACCGAAGTGCCTGAAAGACAAACCACTAATAGAGTGTAAAAAAAAAAAAAAAAAAAAAAAATGAAGTGTCATAGTTGGCCAAATGCCATCTGTAATGTAAGTGCATCGACAAGTAACAGTTTTACACAATACTGGACTTATTTTACTGTAAAAAGTAAAATAGGAAATAATTCACACATTTTCTGAAATAACTAGTATACTTATACACATATAAAGCACTGTAAACTTTAGAAATCTCTAAAATATTTCAATAAACCTTCACTATTCTGTTACTGCAGGAAGTACTTAAGGTAAGTAATCAGAGGAGTTAGTCGTGCGTATGGCATGTTGTGCATACAACTATGGCTTCCCCTGCACTGACCGGACCTGGTGTGATAGGTCAAAGCTATTGTACTATAAAGTCACAAAAAGGAAAAGATATGCTAGTGATAGACGCTTACCTGTACATCTTAGAAAAACAGCTAAAGACAAGGACGTACTGGTGCTGTCGACTAAATAATAGTCAGAGATGTAAGGGTAGGTCAATAACTACAGCAACAGGGGTAGAGGAAATCTTTTTAAAATAAAACTGTCATGATCATGCCTCAGATCCCACAGAAATGAGAAGTGTAAAGCTTGTCAAAAGTTAAAGGAAATCTCTAAAGATTGCAGAAGCATCCCTGCATTACTTCTTAGCTAGCAAGTCTTTTGAAAGTGTAGTGACATTACCAGCACGAAGGTCAATGTTGCAGCGTGTTAACAAAGTATGGTGAATAAGCTTGTTAACTTACTCTACACCCTGTACTACTCCCAGTAATGTTTCCTTAGATGATTTTAAGCTGAAACAATCTAGTTTTATGCAACAACGAAAGGTAGACATACTCTCCAATGTACATGTATTAGTCTTCACAACCAGAAAAAAACCTTGCTGATATGTGTAAAAGTAAAATATGGTTTATAGATGATGTGTTACTAACTAAAGGAATGTTCTGCAGACAATGTTACAGCATACACACACTATTTTTTTCATAATGGCAAAGAAAATGTCTCCCTTTGCTTTACTGTTTGATGATGAAGAAATCATTTGTCATATAACTTTATGTGGGACTGTGTGTTTAATTTATGTACTCCATTACATTTAACCCCTACAGTGACTTTGAATAGGCAGCAATAAAAATGATTGTATCAAATTTTGCTGCTGTAACTAGCAAAGGGTGCTTATTTAATTTTTCTCTAAGTGTATGGTAAAACGTTCAACAGCTAAAACTGTCAAATTTGTACAGAACATATGTTGAATTCCAATGTGCAGTGAAGGAATTAATAGCTTTGGTCTTTCTTCCTGAGAGTGACGTGATTCCAGCCTTTAAACAGTTATGTAAAACTTTCCCTACTGAAGGTAAAGAACCGATTATTTCTCTGATGTATACATATTGGGTTGTACAAGGAAACAAGTTGCACGTAATGTAGCACCTACACGATTCCCTCCAATTTACTCTATTTCATTCTGGAATGTGTCATCTTTAAATGACAATGCTTTGCCATGAACGTAGAATTATGTAGAGTGGTGGCACAGATGAATTAGGTGTTTACTTGGTAGGCGTATTTCTGATATTCCATGTGTACTATCTGTGTTAGCTCATGAACAGAACAGAGTTGACAAAATACATCTACAACTTACGTCAGCTTGTGCAGTTTATCCTAAAAAGAGGAAAACTTTGGAACGGGAAGAACATTTACAGAGTGTACTTCAAAGGAAACATGAGTATAGCACTGCAGAGTTTTTATGTGTAGTTGCTATGTTGCTGAAAGTGTAGTATCACACGCATGCCTGGTCCACCTGTATGTAATATGACATCTTGCTTTTTTTGTTTATGATGTTACACACACAGGCTATTTAATTTATATTAGGCATATTTATTTTGCATTTATGCACAGTTAAGGTGTAGTAGACTAGTGTTTGTGTGTAGTGGGGAATTTTTTGTACATGTTGTCATGTTTGAAGTGCATACTTGTTATGAACTAAAAAGTTAGTTACATTTTTCCTTAGTTTGAAAATCACACCGGGTTTCCAAGGTTGGCCAAACAAAACTTTTCGCTCTTTTATATTTCGGTAGTAACGTGCTTTGCTATTCTTTGTGTTCAATGTATTTGTGTTGCCCAAGATGCATTCACTTAATTCATCTTTCATTTTAATACTATAGACCCAACGTAATCTACTTATACCTAAACTAATTATCAATGATCAAAATGGGTTTATTTTAAATGGAAAAGTACAGGGTAATACAAGAATAATATATACATTAATAGACTATGCAAATAATAAAAAAGAACTTTCTATCATTAGTCTCAATTCAGAAAAGGTGTTTGACTCTGTTAATTGGTCATACCTATTTAAAACACTTAAATGTATAATTTCTCATCTGAGCTAATTGCATTAATTTTTAAGGTATACAATAACTCTTGTGCTTATGTTAAAATAGGTTATTGTCTTTCTAATTCCTTCAAAGTACAAAAAACACATTATCACATTTTCTTTTTGCATTAGCTATGGAACCCTTTGCTAATATTATTAGATCACATAAGAACATTAATGGTATCAAAATAAAAGACGATTTCAAACTGAACATTCAGCTTTTTGCTGATGATGTTTTTCTAATAACAGGAAATATAGAAATTTCATTAGAACATATAATTAGTTCTATGAGCCAGTTTGAAGAAATCTCAGACTTAAGATTTAATAATAATAAAACAAGTACATTATTAATAAAAATTAAACAATTCATTCAAAAATATTCTAACTTCAATTTGTATAGCAATCAAATGAAATACCTTGGTATATCCATTATTGCTAATAGTAAAGAAATGATACAATCATTCAACAGGTTGTTGATAAAATTTTAAGTTTAGTCACAAATTGGAACATATTCTTCTTTAGCACAGAACGATTAATGATTATTAAGATACTTACATTTTTGTCATCCTAATAAACCAAAAGTTTTCTTTGACTGGCATAGAAAAGGTTGGGATAATGGTGGAACAGGATCCCTTTATATTCATTTGTTTGCTACTTCAATGATTGTAAAAGTCATGTGTTGTGGACAAATTCATCTTATGATTCAAAATGGAAATAAATACATCAAGAAATGTTATTTGTAAGTAATAAATGTATCACAACCAGTCATAAACAGTCCCAAATAGTTTTATCTGATTATTACAAGATTTTTTTATAAATGAAATTATATCTTTTTCTCAAATTCCTTATTTGGATAACATAATTTCCTCTTTCCAAAAGTTCACATATTGTAACCATTGCATTAAAGACTTAATATTTTCTATGTCTCCAATTGTATATGCAAATGATTGCTTAGAAATTCATAACTTTAACAAAATGCTACTATTTCATAGATTCATACTAAGCTAACTGCCTTTGCGAGCCATTTTAAGCCTAGCCAATTATCCCTTATGAGACTCAAACCCTGCACCTTGTGTTTGTAAGGCAAACACCTTAACCATTAGGCCACCATTTTCAACAACAAAGTAACACTTTATTGTCATCAATTCTTAAATGGTACTGAGATATATATATAAATATATATATATATATATATATATATATATATATATATATATATATATATATAAATGTAAGGTCCAAATGCAATCAGCATTCTGAAAACTGGTTAATTTTACAAATATTTAGAGACTCTGTGAACTCAGAGATAAATAAGATATTTAACTTAGAGAAGAATTTTTTCCCCAAATTATAGGAATTCTTAATAAACATCAGTAATAATGCAATGACAAATAAATCATATTTGTCACAAATTTATGAAATTCTTATGTTAGATTTCACATATCTAGACAATTTCTTTTGGAACTTTTCCTCAAAAATTATTAATGAAGACTTCTTTGAAGAATACATGTAAACAATACTGAAATCTGCAGATAAAACTGCATCCTCATTATATCAGAATAGTTTCACTTGGAAATTCGTACACAGAGCTTTTGCCACTCCTAGTAAAATTAGAATTATGTATATGTCAAATAGAATTAAATGCTGGAGATGTGATTCTGAAATAGTAGCTGATTGGATGCATATGGTATATGAATAAGAAGTCATCTCCCCTTTCTGGAAAGATATTAATAACTCTATTCAAGCTCTATATGGTCAGATTGATGTAATATTTCTAAATCTTTCGTTTATTTAATGCTGAAATTCCTGAGATAATTCCAAACACCCAAAATGCCTCTTGTTTGGTCTATTCTTGCTATAGCCAGAAAAGTAATTACTGATAAATTGGAAAAGTAAAGTCACCCCCTCTAGTGCTGAAGTTATTAATTAGTATGGCAAAAACTATTTGCAGTAGTGAATTACATACTATAAGGATCAGGACTTCTAATATTACATATTCATATAAATCTTGATTTAAACGTAAAGACTTGCTTGAAAAATATTAATTGTTGATATGTAAAACATTGATGCATTGATCAGCTGTGGGCCTATGTAAATATTTATTTGTTTGTTTTATAATACATTTGTTTATCTATTGTTTTAAAACCAAATATAAAAAAGTAAAGCTATTCAAGCCATGTTTTTGAAACCCCAGCTTGCTATGAGACAGTTACATTATTTACAAATAGAGAAACAAATGGTGTTATTAATCATTTTCTAAAAGAAGAACCCAAGAGTTCTTGTCATGTGCTATTTCTGTAACCAGGCAGGTGGAGTCTGATGTATAAGCTATGTAGAATATTCCATTTCACCTGCATTGTTCTTTTGCATGCATTTAGGAAAAAGTTCTTGATCACATCCACTAAAATTGTATTCTTTTCACTTTTGTTAATGTATCAATATTTGAGTTGTACATTCAGAACATTTTCAAGGACTTCTGGTTTTGGTATTTAGAATTATCCTGTGTCAACCTGACTATTAAAAGCAGTTAGAGAAGTACATTAAAAGCAGAGATTCTATAATATGCTTGACAATGTCTAGAAATCAAACTTACGTATGTAAAAACAGCCATTTATTGCTCAACCCTGCTTTTGCTTTTTATTTTTTTGCTATACTGAGTAATATACAAGTAAAATACAAAATAAATAAATAAATAAATAAATAAAATAAAAAATAAAAATACATTGAACTAAGTCTGTTGTAAAACAAAACATTGACCATTAAACGTATCTAATTTCCTAAATGATTTACTCTTTTGTTGCAGAGGCATAAATATGCAATTCATGACTCATATAACTGTTTGTGATATTTTGAATTCAATTTTGCAAGTAAGCTTACTACTTTTAGCATCAGGCTACCATAGTGGTAGTAGGAAACTAAATTTAGAACCCCCACATATTTAAATGTATATGTAAGTAGGCCTAAAGTATACCAAACCCATTTCAGTGATGCTCATGCCAGTTATTATACGCATTCACTTTTTACTTATTTGTGGTTTAATTCCAGAAATTTCTCATTTTTTCCTTTCTATCTTAACTCTTTATTTTTTGGGGTGCACATTTTCCAGCATCTTCTTCCTCATGTCATTAAACTTACCAGTAGAAACATTTTCTTCTGACATTCAGCCTATATAGTTGGCATAATGGTTAAGACCTTCACCTTCCATGCACAAGGTTCAAGATTCGATCCTGACTTCTGACCAAAGCCTGTTTGGAGTTTGCACATTCTCCCTGTGTCAGTGTGGGGTTTCTCCCATGTCCAGAAAACATGCTGAGTGTTTTCATCTCAAACTCACCAAAAAATGGAGTTGTGGACAGCAGCACAGACTCTACAAGAGTTGTACAGACCAACCACTTTGGGCATCTACTGTGGTGCGCAGTATCCTCAAGATAGGAGAACACGGATCACAGACTATGGGCCATGGCAAGGCTAGCCACTCAATGGTATAAAATATGGGCTCTAGGTGATTCAGCCGTGTTGACTAATGTTGCCAAAATGGGCATGGGTAGTTACCGGTGATAAGCAGGTTGAGACCTCAGCCTACTCTTACCCACTCCAGGGACCCTTGCTAATGGTGGAAGGGGTATATGTGCCCCTGTTAGCCTGTCTGTGCCCACCAGAAGGCACAGCCCTGGGTCAATAAGCTACTGGCCAGCTGGTGTCTAGTTGCCCAGCCTGGGTTACCTGGGATAGCTCTGTTGAGCAAAAGCTGGACATAAAACCAACCAACCTGTCAAACATGAACTGAGAATTCCTATGCATAATGTAGGTTCACTGACAAGATGCAGCTTGAAAGTGGATGACATGATGATACAGAGGAGGCTGGACATGGTATGTATCCAAGAGATGAGATGGAAGGGCAGTGGAGCAAAGCCAGCTGGCTTGGGATCCAGACTCTACTACTCAGGTGGGGGACAGGCTAGAAAATGATGTAGGAATTGTGATGAGAGAGAGGATTCAGTAGGCAGTGAGAGATATCATCAGAATTAATGACAGACTTATGGCAATCAGACTCTATTGTAATGACAGGGCAGTATTCATTATCTCAGCCTATGCCCTACAGCATGGTTGTGATAATTAGGAAAAAGTGCATTCAGACAGCAGTTGCAGGACCTACTAGATAAAGCAGGACAACATGAACTGGTGTTGATAATGGGTGATTTGAATGCACATATCAGGACAGACAGAACAGGATATGAGGACTGCCTGGGTCCACATGGGGTGGGGCAACAGAAATGGGATATATTATATCATGGTTCATGTTAGTACTACAAGTTAACTGCCCTGCAAGCCATTTTTTTTAACAGCCAATTATCCCCCTGAGACTCAAACCCAACCCTGTGTGTGTGGCAAAAAACAACACCTTAACCATTAGGCCACCCTCCCAACCCTGAAATGAAGCCCTTCTAGACTTCTGTCAGGCAAATGGCTTGATAGTAGCCAACAAATGGTTCAGAAAGAGAGACAGTCACAAAATCACATACAAGAGTATCCAACATGCAACTCAGGTAGACTTCCTCCTAATAAGGAAAATGCACTGGGTAGAATCCATGATTGCAAAGTCATCTCCAGTAAAACAGTCAGCCCACAGCATAAAACAGCCACAATCAGCTGCAAGCAGTGGGCAGAAAAGGCTCTAAGGTCAAAAGAGCCCAGGTTGAAGACCTGTAAGTGGACTGTAGAGAAAGTACAACAGTTCAAGGAATTACTCGTGGCTCTAGCACCCCAAAAAGAGGAAGAAATGGGTGGAGTTGAACAAGAATGGCGGCGCCTAAAACAGCATGTGTTAGGACTACAGAAAAGGTATGTGGCCGAGCTAGGTATGGAAATAAGGTACATAAGGAAAGCTGGTGGTGGAATACAGATGTCCAGGGAATCATCAAATGAAAGGAGTGCAGGAAGAAGTGGGAGAAAGAAAAGACTAACTAGGCTAGGAAGGACTACTGGTTGGCTAACAAAGAATCAAAGAATCAAAGAAAGAAGTTGCAATATCAAAGAATAGGGCATTGGAGGCACTCTACCAACGTCTGGGAAGTGACTCAGTAAGTGGCAGAAAAAAACTGTATCAGGTTGCAAGGCAAAGACAGAAAGATAAAGAAGATAGTCAGACACCCTTTATAAGGGACACCAGCAACAATCTGCTCACCAGTCCACAGGACATCAAAAGCAAATGGAAGGAGTATTTCCAACAGCTTCTGAGTGAAGAACTCAAACAGAAGCTGTAATGCCCTAGAAACAGCCTACAAAGAGAGAAGAAGAGGAGCCCACCTAAGAAGAAGTAAGAACAGCACTAAGGAAGATGAAGTCAGGGGAAAGCAGCAGGCTCAGATGAGGTCACAGCATATATGATAAAGATGCTGGGTGAGATAGGGGAGAAATGCCACCTGAGGGTACTAATAGCAATGTAGTGAGAAAGGCATATCCCAGATGACTGGAGAATAAGCATACTGATGCCAGTGTACAAGAACAAAGGGGACATCCACAACTGTGGGCAGTACAGAGGCATCAAATTTCTATAACATTGCATGAAAGTTCTGGAGAGGGTGACTGATAAATGGATACATAAAGTAGTAGAATGTAAGATGGAAGATGAGCAGTTCAGAGTCAAATCAGGATGCAGCACAATTGACCCGATGTTTGCAGTGAGACAGATACTTGAGAAGAAGCTAGAGATGAGGAGAGAGTCCAATTGGGCATTTCTAGACTTGGAGAAAGAACATGACAAGGTCCCAAGAAAGTTGATCTGGGCAGTACTGTGGTGGTTTGCTGTTCCAGAAACATTGTTAGAATTAGTGCAGGCTATGTACAAGGACCCAATGACTCAAGTACGAACAGTGCTCGGCCTCACAAAGGGGTTCCCAATGTGAGTGGTTGTACACCAGTGTTCAGCTCTGAGCCCACTGCTGTTCATACTGGTGATGGACTACATTAGCAAACAGGTTGGAGAGGACAAATCAATAAAGTTGCTGTATGCAGATGATGTGCATTACAGGCAGACTCTGAGCTAGAACTTCAGAAAAGGATAGTGAAAATGGAATGTAAAACTGAAAGCACATGGGATGAAACTAAGCACAGATAAGATGGAGGTAATGGTAGCAAATTGGGAAAATCAGAAGAAGCTGAGAATAGAGATAGAAGGGAAGATAGTGGAACAGGTAAACAACTTCAAGTATCTGGGAGGGGTGGTTGAGGAGAAGGGAAGTCTGAATGAAGAGGTCAAAAATAGAATCAGAGGGGCCGCAGCCAAGTGGCATAGTGTGTCAGGCGTAGCCTAAGACAGAAGATGATAGTGATGAAGCTGTGTCTAGTAATAGAAATTATGATAATTCCTTAAGGATGTCCCTTACATATTCTAGTGATTCCAGTGCTATATGTGACATCATTAAGATGTACTGTAAGGTTTTTATGTCTGATGAGAAATGTAAAGAGGTTTTGGGCCATGAGTCACAATTTGCCTTTAAGAACAACCCTTCGTTAAAAAGATGTATTTGTTATAAACCCCTTACTGTTAATAAAGAGAGACTAGAACATAAAGGAAGAGGGGCATACCGCTGTGGTAGTTGTAATGTATGTAGTTACATCAAATTGGATAATGTTTTTGTGCACCCTATGAATGGACGTACATTAATTTTTTATGTCAGAACAGATTGTAATGCAAAAGATTTAATTTACCTAGCATTATGTGACCATTGCAGTGCATATTATCTTGGCAAGATTAATAAATGACTTATGGATTGGATAAGAGAGCATATTTATGCTGTTAGTAAAGGCGATGCTAGAAATGCATTAGCAAAACATAATATGAAGGAAGGGAATTTGCATAGGTTTAAATTTTTAGTATTAGAGAAATATTGTAATACTATAAGAGGTGTTGATGTAAGAACTCATATTGAGTTGATAGAATTAAAATGGATTTTCACTTTGGCTGCTAATAGGGGTATTGGTTTGAATGGTAATACCCTTTAACATCTGCATTGAAATTGAAGAGGTTGAAACATTGACTAATTGATTGTACTATTTAAATCAGCTGTGCCATTAATGCATTTAGATCTGATGAAGCAACTACATTGTGAAAGTGCTCATCTTTTGTATTTTTATTTGCATTAAAAGTTGGTTTTATTTTTATGAGTGGCCGCCTGCCTTACTGACTTATTTCTGGATTTTGCTTGTATTTATGGTCAGTTTTGCTCCATGATTTGTGCTGATATTGCTCTTTGCTATGACAGAAGAATGCCAAAGAAGCTGAAAAGTAAGGTGTACAAGACAGAGGTGCAATCAGTACTACTGTATGGTATAGAAACTTGGGCAGTAACGACAGAACAGTTGAAGAAGCTAGAGGTGATGGAAATGAGGTGCCTGAGAAGGGTGGTAGGATGCACACTGTGGGACAGATGAAGAAATGAGGACATAATAACAGAAGGCAAAGTAGCTCCAATTGCAGAAAAGATCAAAGCGATCAGATTGCGGTGGTTTGTACATGTGCAGAAAAACAGAAGACAATCTGGTGAGGAAGATCTGGGACAGTTAGGAGGAAGGGAAGAAGAAGAAGTGAGAATGTCCATCAAAGATGTGGATGGATTTTGTGAAAGAAGATATGTGACAGACAGGCATGAATGCTGAAGAAGGTAGGAGTGTAGCACTGAATCGAGAGAGTTGATGACAGTTAACATGATACCCTGAACCCATGTCGAAAAAATGGGAAAAAGGGGCCTGATGATGATGATTACGATGATTCAGCCTCTACAGGATTTGGAACACTTGTCATTTGGTCTTACAAAAATGAAGGTGGTTGATGTCTCTTGTAATTTTAGGAAAATATTTTTTTTTCCTTGGAAAAATTCACAGATATGTTTTTGTTTCACAACTTTTCAACATCATACATTTTGGAGCTGCCACTGACCTGCACTAATGAGACTACATTTAAATTCTGCATTTAATATTTGCAGTTTTGTATCTTTTTTTATTATTTTACTCTTACTTCCAGCTAACACCTATGTGGAGTTTGCATGTTCTCCCTGTGTCTCTGTGAGATTTCTCCAAAAACCCCAAAACATGCTGAGCTTTTTAATCTGAAAGTCACCCAAGAATGGAGTTGTGGGCAGCAGCACAGAGTCTAGATTATACCCATCATGGGAGTCATATAGACTAACCACTTTGGGCAAAATCTGGGGAGTGCAGTGTCTGCCAGATAGGAGAGTGTGGAACATGGATCATAGATTGCATGCTATGGCAGGACTTGCCACTCAATGGCAAAAAAATTGGCCATAGGTGATTTCTTTATATTGGCTAATAGTCCCAAAATGTGTATGGGAATTTGCTGGTGATATGTAAGCTGAGGCCCCAACCTACACTGACCTACTCAAGGAACTCATAATAAGAGATGGTGGGGTCTATGTGCCCATATTGGCCAGTAAATTTCTGCCATGAAGTCCAGCAGCCCTAGGTCAAAAAGCTACTATGCGGCCAGTGTCTAGTTGCCCAGCTTGGGTTATCTGGGATAGTTCTTTTGAGCAAAAAGCTGTTTGAAAAAGCAATCAGCTTGCCAAACATGAACTAAGGATTGCTACTGTCACTGTAGGTAAAATGACAAAACAAAGCTTAGAAATTGATAAAATTATGGTAAGGGAGGAGGCCAGAAGTCCTCTGTGTCCAGAAGACAAGAAGAAAGAGCACTCAAACAAAGCCACTTGGCTTGGCATCCAGAGTTTACTACTCAGGGGAAGGACATACTATAAAATGGTGTGGGAATTGTGTTGAGGAAATGCTTCAGAAGACACTGAGCGAATGTCATCAGAATTAGTGACAGACTCATGGCAATCAGACTCCAGTGTAAGGACTGGGCACTATTCATAATCATAGTTATTCTGCACAGCAGGGTTGTGATGACAATGAACTGAGTGTATTCAAGAAGCAGTTGCAAGACCTACTAGATAAAATAGGACAACATTAGCTGGTGGTGATAATACAGAACTTGAAAGCACATATTAAAACATACAGAACAGGATATGAAGGCTGCCTGTCATATTCTGAGTCAGGCAATAGAAATAAAGAATGAGAAGCCATTATAGACTTCAATCTGGCAAGTGCCTTTGCAGTGGCCAACACATGGCTCCTAAAGACAAGCAGTCATAAAAATCACATAAAAGTGGGACCAGCATAGAACTCAGGTAGATTTCCTCTTAGTAATGAAAGGGCACAGGGGAAATCAGCAATTGCCAAGTCATACCCAGTAAAACAGTTTGCCTAAACCATAAATCGCTGGTTTCCACAAGCAGATATAGGCAATGGACAGAAAAGGCTCAGCTCATCTGAAGGACAACATACTCAGGAGAGCAGCACCCCTCTAATACTGAACTGCAGCGCTAGCAATCCAGTCACATGGAGTGGAATAAAACTTAAAGTCTTTCTGGTTTTCCAGCACCAAAGGTGAGTGTGCAACCTGTTGCAACACGGACACTACTCTCTATCTTGCACATTTTCTTGCACTCCTTTATTCTTTTGATGATTTACTGACTTCTGCATTCTACCACCTGCTTTTTTTAAGTAGCTTGATTCCATACCTTGCTTGGAGGCATATCTGTCTTATAGTCATAGCACATGCTGTTTTGAGGAGCTTCAATTCTTCTTCTACACCACTTGTTTCATCCTCTTCCTGAGGTACTAGAGCCCTGAGTAATTTCTTAAACCCCTGTGCTTTCACTTCATCAACTTCTAGGTCTCTGTCCTAGTTTCTGTTAACCTTAGAGCATTCTGTGAACACTGTTTGCAGCTGGTTATGGCAATCAATCATTTTTATTATGGGTTGTCTGTTTCACTGGGGTGACTTTAAAATCATTGATTCTACCTCAGTGCCCTTTCCTTACCAATATGAAGTCTACCTGAGTTACATGTTGACCACTCTTTTATGTGATTTGGTGACTGCATCTCTTGCTGAACTGTGTGTTGACTGCCATCAAGCCATTTGCCAGACCAAGGTCTAGATTGACCTTGTCTTTTTTTAGTCTTGTTGCCCCAGCCATGTTGACCCACGCAGTCCTTGTATCCTGTTCTGTCTATCCTGATATGTGCATTCAGGTCACCCATCATTCACATCAACTCACGTTGTCCTGCTTTATGTCCTGCCCTTCTTTATCTAGTAGGCCCTGTCCTGCTTTATCTAGTAGGCGCTGCAATTGTCTGAAAGCACTCTTTTCTACAATATCACAACCCTGCTGTAGGGCATAGGCTTAGATTATAAATAGTGCTCTTTCCTTAACACTGAAGTCTGATTGTCATGACTCTGTCACTAATTCTGATGTTATCCCTCACTGTCCTCCTAAGTGGGTACACATATCCCCGTGGAAAGAACGGCATTTCACAGATGAATGGTGAATAAGCATTCCAGTACCAGTGTACAACAACAAAGGGGACATTCATAAATGTGGCCAGAATAGCGGTATCATTCTCTGGTCACACTAAATAAACATTCTGCAGAAGGAGACTGATAAATGAATATGTACAGCAGTAAAGAGTAAAATGGGAGATGAGCAATTTGGAGTCTGATCAGGATGTTGCACAGATGACCTGATATTTGCTGTGAGACAGATAGCAGGAAAAAAGTTAGAGATGAGGAGAATGCAACTGAGTATTCCTAGACTTAGAGAAAGCATATGACAAGGTCCATAAGAACTGAATTTGTGTTGTCCTGTGATGATGCCAATTCCTAGAAACATTGATAACATTAGAGCAGTGTATGTACAAGAATCAAATGACACAAATTTGAATAGTGTTTGGACTCACAGAGGAGTTTCCAGTCAGAGTGGGTGTGCATCAAGGTTCATGTCTGAGCCCACTGGTGTTCATTCTCGTGATGGACTACATTGGCATAGAGTTCAGAGGGGAGAGGTCAACAAAATTGCTATATGTAGATAATTTGGTATTACAGGCAAAGTCTGAACAAGAACTTTTACAAATGATAAGGCCATGGAATGAAACTGAGAAGAGATAAGACAGTTGTCATGGCAGCAAATGGGGATAATCAGGAGAAGCTGATAAATGAGATGGAAGGCAAAATATTGGAACAGGAGGCGTGGTTGAGAAAAATGGAATTCTGAATGAGGATGTCAAAGCTGGAATCAGAGGGCTGCAGCCACCTGGCACAGAATGTCAGGGGCAGTGTGTGGCAGAAGGATGTCAAAGAAGCTGAGGTATAAGGTGTACAAAAATGGTGCAACCAGTACTACTATATGGCATGGAAACCTAGACAGTGAAGCAGAGCAGCTGAGGAAGCTATAAGTGATGGGAAGGAAGTGCCTGAGATGGATGGTAGGATGCATGCTTTGGGACAGGGTAAGAAATAAGCACATTGGAATTGAAGCCCAAGAAAATCTGATTGCAGAGAAGGTTGAGGAGAGCATATTACAGCTGTCTGGACACGTGCATGAAATTAGAATACAATCTGCCAAAGAATATTTGGGGCAGACAGGAAAGAGAGAAGTCGAAATAAGGTTATCCAGCAAAAAGAAGGATGGATTGTGAAAGAAGATTGTCAAACAAGCGAGGAGGCTGGCACTGAATTAAGAGAGGTGACAGCTGACATGACACCCTGACCACAAGTAGAAAATGATGAAAAAGGGGAATGAAAATGAGGATGATGATCTAGGATGTTATTTTCTATTCTCTGCTCTTACTGTGAAGGAATTAAGGCCTGACGATCATTGCAATTAAGGCTGAATTATCTGTTGGAGGAGCAAAGAAATATAATATAAAAAGTCCCTAACCATCACCTTATTCACACAGGAAAAAAAAAACAGTACATTAGTACTGGTCGCACTACTGGGATCTGAATGATGTGATAATAGGTCAGCAAGCAAAGGAAAGTGGTATTGCTGGAACTGAATTCATCCTGAAGTCTTGGTGAGTACCTTTACAAGGTGGACTCTGTTTTTCACAAAATCTCACCAAGGCGACACTGATATAAAGTCTGCATTTTATATAGCATATCATAGTCAGAAGTAGGTTAAAAATAAAAAAAAAAAGATAGCTGGGTGCACAAAACCCAGTATAAAAAAAGCCCAATCCTGGTAGGCACACCGGTGACAGGACTGGAAAAAATGATAGTGTAGAATCCTCAAGACATGGAAACATTGCTACAATGGGGCTAGGCCAAGCGCTGGGGGAGGATGGACCACTGTTGCACAAGGAAGTAGCAGTTCACAAAAAATCACAAAAGCTGAAAAAGAGCTATAACTTATGTATTGTTACTATTACACAAGAAGCCCAGAATTTCCAGACAGAAGATATACAAAAAGATGAATAGAGAAATTAGAGGAAAGAAAAATACTTCCACAAGAAAAACTGTCAGAAGCTTCAAATGAAAATTGGTGTTCATTAAAAACAACAGATTTATGAAAAACATTATATAGACCAGGAAACCTTAGGCCATATGGAAAAAAAGAGACAACTGAGGAAGTGCAATAACATAAAGAACAAAATCTAGTGGCTTTTGAAAGGTATAAAAAAGAAATATGGACATGGGAAAGAAAGAGAGATCTGATATGGTACAATATTTATGCAAAGGAGAAAGCTAACTTAATCAACACAAAAAGGTAGCCAAAAAGATATTTGAAGAGAAATACAGGCAAAGACATACAGAAAAATAAAAATTCACAATGAAAAAATAAGATCACAAAGAGCGAATGTAGAACAGAAGATTAGTAAAGCAGAAGTTAAAAAAGAAGATGAAGTTATGGAATACTTGCAAACTGAAGGATTTAGCGCAGAAAGTCTAACAAAATCTTTATGTACATACTAGTTGATAGAGTGAAGGTCTCACTTACAAAAGTGGTAAATTATGATCAAACAGGTTTTAAACATAAAAGACACGCACATGATAGCATTAAAATAAACCTAACACTTATTGAGTACCTAAATAGAGAAGGTGAAGAAGCCCTTTTAGTCATCTTAGACATAGAAAAAGCTTTCGACTCTTATCAACTGGGGCTATCTTTTTTGGAACATTAAGCACATTTACACCATAATTTATTTCTATGATAAAAGCTGTTTACAAAGATAATCTTGCATATGTCAAACTAGGCCCTTGTGTCTGAGTCCATACCAATAGCTAAAGAGACTAAGCAAGGCTGTCCACCATCTCCCATCCTATTCACTGTAGGTACAGATGCTTTTGCCTCCTTAATAAAAAATAAGCAAAAGAATAAGGATATTAATGCTTATAACAATTATAACTCCAAAATAACTCTTTTTGCAGTTGACATTTTACTCACCCTATCCATCTCAGAGTCTGAATTGCAAGAATTAGACTTAGTTATAAATCATTTCCAAGACATTTCAGGACTTCACTTCAATAAACATTAATGTAATATTATTATTTTCAATAACAATGCAAAAACTCATCCTGGTAACCACAACTTTATTGGAGAATAGGTACAGTCATTAAATTACTTAGGTATAACCCTAAACAACACTATTAATGCAACAAATAGAAACCAATTATAAAAGCATGTTATCTTTACTAAATAATCACATCCGCGATGGTGCAGCGGTAGCTTTGTTGCCTCATAGCAAGAGGTTTTCCAGTTCGATTCTCGGCTGGAGTGCGGGGAGTGCCTTCTGTGTGGAGTCTACATGTCCTCCCCGTGGTTGGGCGCTCGAAAGACATGCCTAATGGGCGTGCCTTCATTGAAGGTTGAACGTCGAGCTGGCACCTTGGCATTTGTGAAAAATATACTGCCAATCATTAGCAGACCAGAATTCCGCTGTGGCAACCCCTAACCGGGGAAAGACACAGCAACATCTTTACTAAATAACCACATAAGTAAATGAAATAACATATTCTTCTCTTCTGAAGATAGGTTGCAATTAATAAAAATGGTCCTTTTGCCAAAGTTTCTCTACATAGTATTAGCCCTTGGCACACCTCATAGAAATAAATTTACTAGAGATTTAAATAGAATGCTATTAAACTTTTAATATTCCCTAAAAAGAACAGAATAGCTTATATTCATCACAATAGGTATTGGGATAAAGGCAGCATAAAATTCCCAGATATAGAAACTTACATAAGAGCCTCACTGCTTAAAGACATCATAAGCTGGGTAGACCCAAATTATAATTCTAATAGGAAGTTTTTATACTTATCTATATTTTTAAACGAAAATATACTAAATCAAAAGTTTTTGTTAGTGAATCCTCTAATAAATGTTGGTATTTTATTTGCCACTCCATACAATTCAATGTCACAAAACCTACAAAGTCTAATATCATAAACAACACCTTTAATAACTTCAGAAAGATAATAAACTCCAATGCAGATATAAAACATTGGTTTGATTTACTTGTTCTCTTCAAAATTGCAAAAAAAAACCTTTGCAGATAAGTTTCACTTTAATCTTTTCAATAAATTGGAGAATAATAAATGTGCTGGAACCACTGCATACGAGACTTAGAATTTTAACTGTGCAACACATTATTAAAAAATTCAATCTACAGACACAAGAATGGTTACTATTACAAAGTATAGTGAAGTATTCAAAGGATCTATGTAGAATTATTAATAACTCTTCCTATAAAGACCAACCCCCTTTAATTTGTTATATATTTGAATTATTGTACAATCATTTTAACTTTAACAATATAATTTCCAAACTGTATGGTATACTAATAGGCTAATAGGATATAAAACTACACTAACAAATAAACATTGGAAATCAATAACTAAGGGTTCCTCTCTCAATTATATTTCACTTGGGAAATCAAAATTATTATCTTCTCTAAAGTTAATATCCAGGGGATAGTATTAGAGCATTTTTATGTTGAAGTTCCTGCATACAGCCTTTGTAACTCCTGAGAGTATTGTAAAATTTAATAAAACTGACAACATTATTTGTTGGAGATGTTGTTCCCTATGTAAAGTGATTGGATCCACATTTTTTATAAATGTGTCCGTTTGAAACAGTTTTTGGATAATATTGAACTTTTTTGAAAAGCATTATTTACAGATATTTTTTCTCTAACTAAATCAATAATATTTTTTAATGTAAATGAAGGTTTTGCAATGCCAACTCATACCTCTTATGGACAATAATAGCAATTGCTAGAAAGTGTATAACAAGAAAATAGAAGTACATCACCTCTCCAGCTATGGAAGATTTTCTGATCCTCCTTGAAGAAGTGATTTCCAGAGAAACCATAACAAAAGATGTGAGAATAAATCCGAAAAATGTTGTTAATAATCCTTGGATAAAGGTTTCTTTTCTCATTGAAACTTTTCAAAAAGACTAATACTTTCCGAATTATTTGATGTTTACTATGTAAACATTTTGCTATTGTTTTATAATTTTATCAATTTGGGGCCTCTGTAAATAGTCTCTATAGTTGTAGTTTGTCTTTTTCATTGTTCTATGTTAGAAAATTGTATCCATAATGTTCATATTATTGTTAAAATGATCATTTTCTTACTTAATATTTGATTAAAAAAAAAGAAAGTTTAATACAAGTTGCAAAACAGAATGAAGAAAAAACAAGTCTCCAAAGTAAGGAGAAGCAGAAGGAGCAGGAGACAACAGAAGAAGAGATTTAATATGGTGCAATATTTATGCAAAGGAGAAAGCAAAACTAATCAATACAAAAAGAGAGGCACCAAAGATATTTGAAGAGAAATATAAGCAAAGGCATCCAGACATGGAAATTTTTACAAACAAAAAATAAGAAAACAAAGAGAAAAAGTAGAAAAGAGGATTATTAATGGAGAAGTTAAAGAACTAGAAGGTGAGGTTATGGATTACCTGCAACATGAAGCATTTAGTGTACAAAATCTAACTTAGCTAAATTCAGAGCAGGCTAGAGCTATTTATCCCCAAATGAAGAAGAAACCAGTGGAGCAGGAAACATCCGATTAGTTGTCATATGAAGATACCTTGGAGATTTTCATAGGAAACCAGTACAAATGCACAGTTGAAGTTGCATGGCAAGAGAAGGAACAGGAAACTGTGACAACTCTGACAGAGTTAATGCTGTGGCTTGATAAGCCAGTGAGCTCCCATATGAAAGAGTAATGAATGACAAAGGATGAAACTGAAGAGAATGTGGCACAGGAAGACACTCTCTAACTTTCTATAGAATGCCCACATGAATTGGAGAACAAAGACTGTGCTCTCAATTTAGAAGAAAATGATCTCAGAGAAGAGTTGCTTGATTTAATAGAAATGGACAAACATAGTAAGATCAATAAAAGAAATAGACTACAGAAAAACAATAAAACCCCAAAAGTTTGAAGTTCGATAAAACAAATGAACACAGTAATTAGGACTGTCAATAGAGATTAATGTAATATAACAGAAGCAAATAGGATATATTACTGTGCAGCTAAATTAATAACAGATGAAGTCTTACCACAAAGACATGAGGTGGTAAGGTAAAGGAAGGGGAGAAATCAAAAGCTGTCATGGAAGTATCGCAATTAGAAAACTATAAAGCAATTAAGACAAGAAAATTCACTGTTTGAAGAGTACTGAAGAGGCAACAGATCAAAAAAATATTCAAAAACACAGATGCGATAAAAGCAATGCACAGTATCAGAACAGATTAGGATCTGTCATGCACTATTACAAATAATAAACAAAAAATATAAGCACAGGCAAAAATACTTGGAAGATATGCAGAAGAAAATAAAGGAAAAGTGCACAATAAGTAATTTATTGATGACCCAGAAACGTTTTATAGAGAATTGGGAAACAAGGCAAAATGAACTGAAACACCATCAAAAGAAATGAAGAAATAGATACATTTTAGAGAAATATCTATGAAGATCCTGTGAAATATAACAAAGATGCTAAATGGATAGAAAAAGTAAAGAAAGATTAAGAAGTTCAAATGTAGAGGATATGAAACAGGATGAAGTAACAGCCAGAGAGACTGAAACAAAGTTAAGAAAAGCTCCTATTTCGAACACCCTAGGCTCAGATGCAGTACCAAACTTCTGGCTAAAAGTATTAACATCTTTACCTGAAGTCTTAGCCATGAGTAAGAACTATTTGTATGTGCACAATGAACAGACACCAGTCTGGTTAACAACAGGAAAAACAAAACTCCTACTTATGAGTGAACCTGCAAGCTGTCATAAAAACTATACACCAATAACTTGCCTTCTGATGACATATGAACTATACACTGCAAATGATGCCGACAGAGTTTCTAGTCATTTAAAAGAAAACTCAACCATGGCAATAGAACAAAGGGATAATAAAAGAAAGTCATATGAAACAAAGGATCATTTGCTGTTAAATAAAGTCATAATTGGGAACTGTAAAATAGGGAAGAATCTAAGTATGGCATGGATAGAGTACAAAAAGGCATTTGACAGTATCCCACATTCATGGATAAAAGAGTGCTTAAAAATGTATAATATATACCAACACTGATCGATTACATTACAGCAACCATGAAACAGTGGTAAACCACTTTGCAGTTAAACCATGATAAAGGACAAATTATTATTCAGGGGATGAAAGTTCAAAGTGGAATATTCCAGGTTGACTCTCTATCACTACTGCTCTTTTGTCTTGCCCTTAACCCATTAAGGTGTCTACTTAAAAGATTAAGTCATGGCTACAATTTGGATCTCAGAAAACAACAAAGTGCAAAGACTTCTCATCTTCTTTTTGTAGATGATTTAAAACTGTATAGTTCATCAGATGAAAAACTAGAAGCACAACTGCAAATGGTCAAAGCCTTTTCAGATTATATAAGAATGTCATTTGGTCTTGATAAATGTGCAAAAGCAACCTTTAAAGTAGGAAAGTTGTAGCACCAAGAAAACATCAGTTTGTGACAGGAATGTGATATAAAAGAACTCGAGCAAGAGGGAGTGTATAAATATTTGGGAATTAATGAAGGATCAACAATAAAAACATGAACAAATGTGAATAAAATTTAGTAAGTAGTATCTTAGAACACTAAAATTCATACTGAAAACAGCATTGACATCTAGGAAGAAAGTCTAATCTATAAACCAGTTTGCACTTCCTGTTCTAACTTGCAGTTTTGGAGTGATTGACTGGCCACAAAAGGTGATGGATAGGTTGGACAGGAAAACAGGAAGGATGCTTCATGATCATCAAATGATTTATAAGAAAACAGTGCATACCAAGACTGTATATTCCCCATTCTGAAGAAAATTATGGGCCTCCTTGAAATTGATTACATGTGTAGATCTCCAATGATGGGACTGTATACATATTTGCTGACTGCATAAGACCCAAATGTAGTGAAAGTTTTGAAACATGCAGAGACTAAGTCTAAGATGACTTTCCTACTTAATTTAGCAAAAGCATATCGGCATCAAGTGGAAATAGAAATCAAAACAGAAGTAGATAAAAATCAGGCAGCAACTGAATGTGCGAAAAAAAACAAAAGAAAGAATATATGGTGAAGGATCAGGTGAGAAAGCAAGAAATGTGGAAAATGGATAAATGTAGTTGTAAGCATAGAAAACTCTTGGAACAACCTCATGTTGATCAGGATCGAATGTAGGAATGGCGAAGTGAATTTAAACCAAAAGATGAAAGGTTAATATTGGCAGCCCAAGACAGTGGACTACATACATATTGCTTTACAAAGTCCATTGAACATGTGGGAGAAACAGACAAATGTAGGTTTTGTAAAACAGAATGGGAAAGAGTCGCACATCTTGTTGCTGGTTGTGATATACCAATGGCAGGAGGACTGTAAACTGAAAGGCACAATAATGTGGCAAGACTGTTGCATTATGGATTTTGCAAACATTATAATATTAAAGTAGCTGAAAAACACTGGAAACATGATCCTCAAAGCATCCTAAAAAATGATGAAGTTTATATCACATGGAATCATCCATTACCAAGAGTTAAAAAAAACAGATGCGAGAAAGCCAAATATAATAGCCCATGAAAAGAAGACAAAAGTAGCATTGATCATTGAAATTGCTACACTCAGTGACTACAGTGTCTTATGTACAGAGAGATATAAAGTCATAAAATACCAGGATTTGCAGTCAGAAAGAATGCAATGTGGAAGAAAGATACCTAGACAGTTCCAGTAGTAGGAACAGCAATGGGTCTTATAAAAAATAATTTACAGTCATACTTAGATAAGTTACAGATACATGTAACACCACACAAATTGCTGAAAGAGTCATTACTGGTTACATTGCAGGTGCTGCGAAAAGCAGTTCTGGATGACATCAAATATTGAAACAATACTATTTTCATGAACTTTAATCACACGTTGACTTAGGAATGGGGTCCATTCCAGTCATGATATTAGAAACCCAAAAGACTTGGAGAAATTAAATAAAAAAATGTTAACAATGCTGAGCGTCTAATAACACTCCTGAAAGCCAACAATAGGAAAACTATATGTTTTTAGACCACCACTGCCAAAGTCAGGGATGTAGGAACCTATGTCAACAGCAAACACAAGCAGTTCCTTTATTATTGTACAGTTTACATCTAAAAGTGTGATGTGCTGGTTCATGGTCATAATCATTCCACAGCATTTGGCATTCATTAGATTGATCATAGTGTGTAGAGTCCATTTTGGTATATACTTGTCCAAACACTTGTCACCACTGGAATGGCCTAAATCATAAAAACTATGTGGACCACCTCATGGCCTTGTTCCTGTTCTCAGTATTGTACAGGCTATCTCTGCCTTAACTAAAGGGCCGTAGCTGACCCTATACTATGAGATCTGTTACACATATGCAAGTCTAATGGTGGCATCAACACCCACTCAAGGGATTTCTATCTCTTCTTCAACATAAACAGAACATGCTGAGAATGGTAGGCACCACAGAAGATTCTTCTTCTATGAAATTGTCTTCCACTACATTTAAAGTAAAGTGCATCTCTTTCTCTATTTAAATGCAATGTGGATAAATGGATAGGTAACCCAAATTCACCCCATTTTAACAGTTTTGTCCCTGATGGATAGGAGCAACATGGAAATGTTGCGACTTTCCTGATAGGATCAAAATAGAATTGTTACAACTTACCAGATAGGATCAGAATGGAAATTTCACAACTTATCCTTCTCCTGCAAATATAAGGGCTAGAAACTTTCATGAGAATGTAAAGCTAGGCTTCAAAAGATCCTCACAGATCCATAGCCTAGTAATTACTTATGGACATATGAATCATCAAAAGTATGCATGTGTAAAATATTTAGCTGTGATCAAAGTATGATAATTACATATGGCAATAACATAACTTATTTGAAAATGTATTATGAGCTACCAACATATGTAGGTTACCAATCTCCACAAAAGTGAAGGTTTCTATACAATTGCCCATACATTTCTTGATGTTAACTCTCTTTATGAAACCAAAGTCAATATGTTTCTTTTGAAATACATAATGAACAGATTAAATATTTGTCTGTACTTTCCTGCCACACTAAATTTTAAAACTATACTGTCACTATTTGAATGTTACCATGTAATATAATATACCAAACTCTCCATATGTCAGAGGAGTAATTGCTAATTATTCAGTTGTCAAACCTAGAATATTTTCATTATTATATTTGATAACTACTGTAAACACTAAAACCATCTTGTAAACCTTGACATCTTATAAATATAACAGTTTGTCTTGGTGTACATTGTAGCTGTTCAGATCTTAATTTTTAGCCCCTAAATAACAAAAACTACCCTTTGTTTTTATCATTTAATAGTGTTTTCTCTTTTATAAAGCTCAGCTTTATTTATAATGTTATGTTATCTCTTGAACAGGAGCATATTTTTACTTTTCACTTGCTCCATGTCTGACACTAACTCTCAATCTATCTTTGTTTTGCCTATAGGTCAGGATCTATAGCTGCTGCCTTTTCATAACTTAGGAGATATGCACATCCTGTTTTATTCCTCTTTTTTATCTTGTGAAGACATTTCAGTGGTAATAGTGTCTATTACCAAACATTCACAAACAAAGTTTTTTTTTTTTACAGGTTCTTATTAATTAAATATGGCATTTACCTAGGGAAATTACTTTCAGGATGATAAGGGAAGAATGTGGATTTAACTAAAAATGACATATATGGATGCACCTATAGATATATAGATAAAACTATGAATGAACGGATGCTCATCATATTGATTGCTGCTGCTGCAGCAGCCATAGCTATATGAGATATATTCTTTAAAGGATATAATAACATTCTATCTTCTAATGCTTCAGGATACCTTCCATGTGCACAAACCAGTATTCAGCTTGAGCTAAGCTGACTAAAAAGACTGGTTTGGGTACCAAGGCCATCAGATCTTTCCTGCCATTGAAAGGTTCCTGCCTATGCAAGGTTTTGAGGATTGATGGTTAGCTTGTGTTGTTCCTTTGCTGGGTAGATAAGTTCCGTTTTGGGAAAAAACTTTCCAAGTAAAATATTTATTGCTTTATAATGTACTTTCATGCTTAGGAAAGTTATCTTTAGCTACAAGTTAGTATTTTAATAAACTGTCATGAGACTTAATTGCACTTTTAAATGGGATTGCACATTTTCTCTTGTCAGTTTAAAAGTTGTTTAAAGTAATTCAAAATCATTTTTAGTGGAAATAAACATGTTTATTTTATGTTTTGGGTCAGGGAAAGTGTTTTGAAGTGTTTTTTTTTGTTTGTGTTTATGATGAACAAAGTGACTTTTAATGACGTTTTACTGGTTTATGTTGCTTTTTTTTCTCTGGGAAAGAGGCACCGGTTTTGGCTTGACCATGGAACAAACTATTGGTCCCATAGTCTGTCCTTCTAGCCATAGAAAGTAAAAGTTAAGCAAACAGCCTTTGCCACCACGGCAAGTAAGCAATTTACTTCAGCCACAAGCAGGTGACTTTGATGCAACTAAAGGTGGTTCCCCAGATAACTCATCTTTTACCCCTGATTACTCTGGTGTAGCACCTACAGCCACTATGGATAGAAAGTTAGCCACATCCTCTTCAGCTATTGTGGTCCCATCAGCTGGTAAAGGATGACCTCTCGTTTTGGTCTCAAGAGAGGGAGCAGAGATGACTTTCCTGTTTAGTCAGAATGTTATGTCCATTCTCCGTGGAGAAGCTGCTGTTGTCATTAAGAACACTGTTTGCCTCATTTTCCATGTCAAAAAGAAACAGAAACCTAAATATGCATCTACCTACTCTTGCTCAAATTTTCTTAGACAGGAGTAGCTTACTGGGAAAGGATCAGGGTCTAATTCAAGCTGTTGATCATTTTAATAAGGTTGTTTCTAGTAAAAAGAAAGAGGTATGCCTCTTTTTTCTAGAGGATCTGAGATTCTGAATCTGTACAGGAACATAGTAGATATAGAGTTTTCTCCTCAGATTTCTGATTCAGACTCACAGGTGAGTTCCACTTCTGATTCTCCTCACAAGGGGTTCTCGTTGTCTTAGACTGTATGCAGAATGTTCCAGAGTTTTCAGAGGAAGAACACTGAGGTTTCTCAGTCCTTCAGAAAATACTATGAGCTGTTTCCAGAACCTTCACCTATTTCTCCAGCCCTATGTCACTGCCTGCAATTTTTCGGGCAGGCAGCAACTACACCTAAGAAGGCAGATAGAATGTATAAGGTTTGTCAGTCTTTTAAGTTTGTATACACTCATACCAAGCCTGACACAGCAACTATAGCTTTAGTTAATCCTACTGCTGCTAAACATTTGGTTAATTCTAATCGTACTCTTTCTAACAAGGTTGGCAAGATTATTGACAAGTATGGAAGAAAAGTGTATACTTATGCAAATTTTATTTTAAGAATTTGGAACTGTCAGGCTCATATGTTAAAGTTTATTCTGACTAATTGTAAAAGTATAAGGAATGCTTTGGCTGCATTTTGTTCTTGAGATGAAAAATCTGCTTTAAATAATTTAGTTTCTTCCATCTTATAGGTCACAACTCATTGTTTGCATGTGTGTATGTTTCAGTTGATACTACTTCTAGGGTTAAGGCCATTGGTACTGTCTTGAGCAGTTTTGCCTGTCTGCATTCTCAGAACTTCCCACACAACAAACAATGAGATTTTAAATTTTTTTCAGTTAGAGATTTTGTTTTTAGTTCCTTTGCTGCAGAGATTACTAAACAGTGGGAAGTTGATGCAAGGAATCACAAAGATTTTTCAGCCTTCCTTCTCCAAATTATCTCAGGGATTCTCTATCCCTTCATCGTATTTCAACAAAAAACAAAGTAAACAGTCTTACCAAAATGTGCATAAACAGATGTTTAAGAAGAAGTGGAAGGGGGTTTCCAAAAACAATACATCCCCACAGTACCAAGGATAGTCCACCATGCCAGAATGACTATTTAAAGGACATTATTCCTCCTCCTACCCTGGCAGTCACTTTTCTCTTCCAGAAAGTCTGAGTCTTCACTTTCTTCTTTGACAACAGATTGTTTTAGACAAATGAGTTCTGAACATTATTCATCAAGGTTACATATGGCAGCAGGAGGAAATCCTCCCTTTCCAGGTGGAGGTACGTCCTCGCCCACCAGAACAGACTCCTTTATTTTCCCTTCTCCCTCAACTCATGCTGTCTCATGGAGTGATTGACCTAGTTTCCCCTTCACAGGTTGGGAAAGGTTTTTATACAAGAATGTTTTCAGTGTAAAAAAACACATTTGTGATTGTGCCCAAGTTTTAAATGCTATCAATTCACAGCCTGTCAACTCTTTTTCCTCCTCTAAGTTTCTTAGTATCAATAGGTTAAAACAATGCTTGTCATCACATCCCTATTCATATAGACTTCATGTGTTTCTTTAGGTTTTGTGTGCCTGGATCAAATTATCAGTTCTCTGCCTTACCCTATGGACTACCCACAGCATCAAAAGTGTTCACAAGGTGTATATATCCAGCTACAGCTTCTTATAGGCAATCTAGTATCCATATTTACATGATAGATATTTTATACAAGCTGTATTTCCAAGATAACATTCACAAGTCTTTTTTGACTCTTTATACAAGATCTTATACCTGGGATGTTTGCTAGACACCTCTGTTCAAAGAGCTTTTCTTCCACCGGAAAAAATAGATATATATCTTGATCTATTTCTAAGGTTTTCCACACAGACTTTGGGGAATACAAGGGGATACCTCAGGATTTTGGGTCTCTTGACATCCATGATTCTCATGATAACCCTGGCAAGTATCTTTGGTCCCAGCACTAACATCACTTGTCTTTTCAAATTCTTACGTTGAGGCTTGTCAGAATAGAAATTCCCTTGCAGACAGAAAATTTTCCTAAATCCAAATCTCCCCATGTCCCTCCCTGCTCCAAAGCAGTCAGTCACCATGGCCACCTAGGAGTTTGCTTGGGGACCAGATTCAGGAAGGATAAAAGTGCAAGGTTTGTGGGACACCAAGGTCAAATTCAAGCATATAAATATAAATATAAATGTAAAAGAGATGCTTGTCCTGATCAAAGCCTCTCAGCTCTCTGAATCTTCTTTGGTCCTCTGGACCTCTTAAAGTTGTTACAGACAATGCTGCAGCCAGGTGGACTATTAACAAGCAAGGCAAAACTAAGTCTTACCCCTTTTGCAGACTAGCCATGTTAACTTGGGATGTATCATCATAGCATAGTCTCACTCTACAGGCGTCTTCCATCCTCTCAGAGCAAAATTATGTGGTACACATGCTGAGCCAGACAAGGTCAGACCCTTACAAAAGGAAACTAGATCAGGGGTCTTCCAAGTTTTTATCCACCAGTAAGGCATTCCTCAAGTAGACTTATCTGCATCCTCTCTGCGTAATCAGCTGGCAAAACTCTGCTGTAGGACTCCATACAAGACAATCTGAAAGATTTGTTGTCATGCTTTGGCACTTTTACTCTTCCATTATAGGTTCATAGGTTCATAGGTGTGTACTAGGATAATGCCACTGGAGCCTTTACAAGCCTAGCCCATAGAAGTGCCCTGGCATTGTGCCACCCGATGTTAGTTCCCAGAGTCTCGGTCAAGTAGAGCCACAGGAGTGATCCCTGGGGTGAGCTTTCAATTTCCCATCCACTCATCAAGACTTTTCTTGAAGAGGGCTTGTTAATTGCTTTGCTTGACATGTATGGGAAGTCTATTCTAGAGCATGGGTAGTATCTACGTTATAAACCTGTCCCTCCAGCATGTTCTGTTGATTGTGGTAATGAGGTTGAGGTCTCTGGAGCATGTGGCATGGAGGGATTGGGCTTTCTTTAGATGCAGCATTTCTAACAGAGCTTGGTCAGACATGGCTTTGTAAGTCAAGCAGAGATTACCTCTTAGTAGATGATATGAAACAGAGAATAGCTAGAGTTTTTTTGAGTCTGCCCATGTAGGACATGTGTTTAAGGCCTAGGATCCTCTTCATGAGGTACTTTTTTGGCATCTCCAGCTATTGCAGGCGTCTAGTGAGGTATATGCCAAATAGGGCGTTATACTCTATGACTGGTCTGATGATGAATGTGTAGAGAGAAATGATGACCTCTTTCTTCCTGAATGCAAAACCCTTGTTCATGAGATGTGCCACATAGAACTTTCTGACCACAGTGGCAATGTGGTGATCAAAGGAGAGGTTGCTGTCAACCTGTGTGCCCAGATCTCTTATAACGTCTTCAGTATTCAGTGGGCTCCCATCGATGTGGTAATTAGTGGGAAATGAGTTTTTTCCCAAAGGGGATGATGACACATTTTTTGGCATTAAACTTAAGGCCATGGTTTAGACACCAGTCACTGGTCTCAGTGAGGCCTTTCTGTAGGATATCTGCATCACTTGGGTAGTTAATGATGGCTCCCAGCTTGCAGTTGTCTTTGAATTTGGTCAGCCAGATTCCCTCCATGTTGGCCTGGACTTCTGAGAAGTAGATGCCAAACAGGAGAGAACCTAGGACCAACCTCTGTGGGACTCCACTCATGACTGGTCAGCAGTCTGACTTGGAGTCCTCTACTTTCACACTGTGGGTTCTATCTGTGAGCCAATTTGCAACCCACCTAACGATATAGGGGGTTGATGCCTAGTTTGCTGCATTTATTAATAATTCCTGAGTGAGAAGCGATATCAAAGGCCTTGGCCAGATTGATGTAGGCTGTAGGAACTGCCTTACCTTCATCTACAGCTCTGGTGACTGACTCAAAGAAGTCAACCAGGTTGAGCAGGCATGACCTACCTTTCACAAAACCAAATTGTGTGGGACCTAGAGTTTGGAGATTCCCTATATCCTTGTTAATTAGGTCCATGATGATGTGCCCCATAGCCTTACATATCAGACTCATCAGGTTAATGGGGCAATAATTTCCAGGGTCTGTAGTCGCTCCTCCTTTATGGAGAGGGATAACTGTAGCAGTGCGCCATTCGGTAAGGACAAAACCAGAGGTGAGGCTGTGAGTGAATAGAGCACACAGATGTGGTGCAAGTTCAATTTGTAATTCATATAGAACACAGCCAATGATATTGTTGGGTCCCATGGAAGCTGTATTCTTTGCATTAGACAATGCAGCTTTAACCTGTGCTGCAGTAATGCTGGGTGGCTGGCATTCTTCCCGTATTGAGATTGGTCCTTGGGGGGGAGTGAGGGGTAAAGTTGGCAATGAATCTTTCGGCCAGTATGTTGGCAATATCTGTTGGCTCAGTATAGGAGGTACCATTGTGCAGTACCTCAGAGAAAATCTGGGTATTGCCATGGAGATTCTTGATATAACTATAGAAGGCTTTGTGGTTGTTTTTAGTGTCTGCCACAATTCTGCCTTCATAGCTGGCTTTGGAGGTTTTGATGAGAAATCTCAACTTTTCACTGAGGCTAACAAGGGAATTTTTCCAGTCTTGGTACTTCACCTTTTTCTGAAACAGTTTCTTCCTTCTGTTCTAGAGTTTATTAATGGCAGGGGACCACCAGACTGGCTTACTTTTTTTGGAGGAGAGCAACTTGGTTCTGTTGGGAATGGCTAGTTCCATGCATTTATGCATGTGTTTGTACAGTGCATTGGTGTATGATTCTGCAGTCATGCATCTATTTTCCATTGGCGTGGGTGCCATGAAATTAGCTACCTCTGTTTTTAGGAGTCCACAGATAAATTCCAGGAAGCGTTGGGCTAGTACATTGGTGCATGAGTAGTTTTCACAACTGATGGAGGGGTAGTTGAAGTCACCTGGTATGACAGTGTTGGGTTGGATATTAATAGTTTCCAGGGTGCTTAGGAATGTGGAATAAGAGTCTTGGGACATGGTTGGGGACCTACAGCTGGCTACAACCTGAATCACCATCTTACCCAGTGTTAGTTGTACCTGGAGTATCTCAGATGCACTATGCTGGGCTACTAGTCTGGAGGTGTGCATCTCCTTTATAAATATGGAGACACCACCACCTTTGGAGCTTCGGTCCATGTTCTGAGGCTGAAAGGTGTGGAATGAGTTATAGCCTGGTAGTGCAAAGGTGCTTTCTGCTGCTTTAAACCAGGTCTCCATTACAGCACAAATGTCGATGTTCTCCATTTTGAGGAGTGCTTTGAGTGAGTGCATCTTAAGATTTAGATTTCTAGTACTGAGCAGCATGACCCTCAGATTGCATTTATTTAAAGCTGTTACATTTGCAATTTGGTCTTTGGAACACTGCCTAAAAAAAGGTACTATAGGGCGTCAATAGCCTTAGCCAGTATCCAGAAACCCAGGGGTGACAGATGCAGGCCATCTCTGGCAAAGCATTGAGGCCTGTCTATCATGTCATCCCAAGCAGACAGATACTGGATCCCCTTAGAATGACACCAGAAACATAGTCAATTGTTGAAGTCAATCATTTTCTGTTAATTTATTACCCATTTAACACGTCTGCCACAAGATCATCCTCTTTCATTTAATTCTCATGTCAAAATATTTTTGAAAGAGGTTTTGTATAAAACTGGTGGCGTCTTCTTGGGATCTTAATTTCTGTTAGAGAAGCTAACACGTAATCCTTTTGAACTACTAATCAGGATGACTTGAGGTTCTTAAAATGGAAAACTGCTTTACTGATTGTTGACTTTTGGAAGAAATGTATCTGAGTTGCATGCACTTATGGTAAGTCAACCCTATCTTATTTTCCACAATGACAGGGTTTCCTTGAGAACTAATCCTTCTTTTATCCCTAAAGTATTTGCCGAGTTTACTTTAAGCCAAACTATCCATTTCTTTGTTTCCTTTTCTAAATGTAAAACTGAAGGAGAAAGGCTACCCCAATATTCTGAATATCCACAGACACTACAGGTACTATCTTTACAAAACTAAATCTATCTTAAAATCAATTGTTCATTTCTTGCAAAGATAAGAGAAAGGAGAGAAAGGCACAACCTGTGTCAAAACAGACTATTTCCAAATGGTTGTTTCAGGTTATCATCTTTTGTAATTCTCACCACAACAAAACTATTCCCAGCAAGGTCAAAGCATACTCTAACAGGGCCTTGGCCTCATCTATGTTTTCTGGAAAAGGTTGGAATCTAGAAGTAATCTAGAAGCAGTAGCTTGCTCCTCTATACATTCTTTAGCAAGGCATTACAAGCTTGATTCCTTCTCTTGGTCTAGATCAGGCTTTGTGGGGACCATTCTCTAGGTGTTCCTGGACCTTTCCCTCCCACTTATCAAAAGTAATAAGCTAAGGTAATCTACCCATATAGCTAAGGCCACTACAAAAATGATCAAAATGATGAACATAGAACAGTTGTGGAAGTAAACAAACTACAAAAGTAGATACCCAAATGATTGCTGCTGTAGTAGCCCTCTCCCTCCCTCCCTGTACCCCTCTTGTTTTATGGTGTGTTTTTTTATGCCACAGTGTGGACATTAATTTTTTGTTGTCCCTAGCAGTGTTTTTAAAGGACTCACCTGTCTCAGAGTTGATATATTTAAGTAACAGGGTGTGTGAGGGGCACAACCCCCCGCATGAGGGGGTGCAGGGGGGCTTGCCCCCCTGCTTATACTTGGAGATGAGTAATATGATTTGTCTTTTATTTGTTTCTTCATGTACTTGTGCTGGAATATAGTAAGTGTTAGTATCCTGTGTTATTTCAGCATCATGAAATTTAGTATTTTGAGTTTTCAGTAGGTTCATAGGTTCATAGGTAGGTACTAGGCTATTGGCTCTAGGGCCTATATAAGCATAGCCAAATGTAGCCAGGCTTTCGCCACCCAAGAAAATTATTTTCCTGTGCCACTGTTGAGCAGAGCCACAGAAGTGATCCCCGGGGTGAATTTCCTATCTCCCATCCAGTCATCAAGATTTTTCTTGAAGAGTGCTAATGAGGAGCTTTGTTTGATATAGATAGGTAGTTTGTTCCAGATTATGGGAAGTCTCTGGGACAGGAATCTATCCCTCCAGCATGTTCTGTTTATTGTGGTGAAGTGGTTTAGGTCCCTAGAGCGTGTAGCTCATAGGGATTGGGATTTATTTAAGTGGAGCATGTCTAAAAGCTCTTGGTGTGACATAGCTTTGTGTGTTAGGCAGAGATCGCCTCTGAGTAGGCAATATGCAACGGAGTAAAGCTGCAGTTTTTTGAGACAGTCTGCATAGGGCATTTCTTTGAGGCTGATAATCCTCTTTGTGAGGTATTTCTGTGGCCTTTACAGTTGTTGTAGATGCCTTGTGAGGTACATACCAAAAGGGGCATTGTACTCTATAATGGATCTAATGAGTGATGAGTAGAGGGGAACAATGACCTCTTTTTTCCTGGATGAGAAACCTTTTGTGATGAGGTGTGCCACATAGATGGATTTCCTGACTACTGTGGTGATGTGATTATCAAAGGAGAGACTACTGTTCACCTGTGTCCCAAGATCTCTTATCACACTTTCCATGTTAATTAGACTTCCACCTATGTGGTAGTTCATGGGTACTGAGTTTTTACCAAAAGGGATGACAATACACTTTTTGGCATTGAGCTTGAGGCCATGACTTTGACACCAGGCATCTGTCTCAGAGAGGCCCTTTGTAGGATGTCCACATCTTTTGGAGTTTTGATTATGGCTCCTAGTTTGCAGTCATCTGTGAACTTCATTAGCCAAAGACATTCTGTGTTGGCCTGTACTTCAGAGAAGTAGATACCAAACAGGAGAGGACCCAGGACTGAACCCTGTGGTACTCCACTTGTCACTGGTCTGAAGTTGGATTTGGAGTCTGCTACTTTCACATTGTCGGATCTGTCAGTGAGCCAGTTGGCAACCCATCTTGTGACATAGGGATTTATACCTAGTTTAGTGAGTTTATCTATAATTCTGGAGTAGGGGATGGTGTTGAAAGCCTTGGCGAGATCTAGATAGGCTGTGTGAACCACCTTACCCTCATCTACAGCTTTGACTGCTTCAAAGAAGTCTATCAGGTTTAGGAGACATGATCTGCCTTTTACAAACCCGAACTGGGTGGGGTCCTGAGTTTGGAGATTACCAATGTCATTGTTTATAAGTTCCATGATGATACGCTCCATAGCCTTGCAGACCAGGCTCGTTAGGCTAATGGGCTGGTAGTTTCCGGGGTCTGTGGTGGCTCCCCCTTTGTGGAGTGGGATAACTGTTGCTGTGCACCACTCAGTGGGCACATAGCCTGAGGTGAGGCTATGATTGAACATGTTACATAGGTGGGGTGCCAGTTCATTCTGTAGTTCATGTAGAACACAGCCTGGGATGTTGTCAGGTCCCATGGATGCTGTGTTCTTGGCTTTGGATAGTGCGTTTTTTACCTGTGCAGCCATGATTACAGGAACTTTGCATTCTTCTGGTATAGAGATGGGCCCTTTAGGGGATGATAGAGGGGTAAAGTTAGCACTGAACCTATCTGCCAGGATGTTGGCAATATCAGTTGGTTCTGTATATTTAGTGCCATTGTGCTGTAACTCAGAGCAGATCTGAGTGTTGCCATTGAGATTCTTGACATAGCTATAGAATGCTTTGTGGTTGTCTTTAGAGTCAGTAGCAATTTTCTTTTCATAACTAGCTTTGGAGAATTTTTTGAGGGATCTCAGCTTCTTACTGAGGCTGACCAGGGAGTTTCTCCAATCATGGGATTTTACTCTTTTTTGCAACAGATTCTTTCTTCTGTTGTAGAGTTTGTTTATGGCAGGGGACCACCAGATTGGCTTCCTTTGTTTGGAGGATAGCATCTTGGTTCTGTTAGGGATTGCATGATCCATGCACTTGTGTAAGTGCTTATAAAGTGCATTTGTGTAGGATTCAGCAGTCATACCTCTATTGTCTGTCAGCATGGGTGTTGTGACGTTTGCCACTTATGTCTTAAGAAGCGTGAAGTTGGCTTTGGAGAAATTTTTTACTGTGGTTTCCCTAAAGAGGTGGGGGAGATGTAGATGTCTAGGGTGATTAGCTTGTGGTCGGATCTGACCAATGAGGAATTGACCTCTGGTGTGGAGCACCAGTTGCCCATGTTGGTAATAACCAGGTCTAGGATATTGCTGCCCCTGGTGGGGGTGTGGATAAGTTGATCCATGGCATTGGAATTTATGAATTCCAGAAAACGTTGAGCACAAGAGTTGGTACATGAGTAGTTTTCCCAGTTAATCGTAGGGTAGTTGAAATTGCCCATTATTAGGGTGTTAGGTTGTACTCTAATATTTTCCAGTGTATTAAGAAATGAGGAGTGGGAATCCTGGGGCATGGTGGGGGATCTGTAGAAAGCTACAATTTGGATTGCGGTCTTGCCCAGAGTTAGTTGCACTTGGATAATTTCGGATGCATTATGCTGAGCAACTAGCCTGAAGGTGTAGATATCCTCAATGAATATGGACACGCCTCCACCTTTAGTGTTTCGGTCCAGGTTAGGTGGCCGAAAGGTGTGGTATGAATTATAGCCTGGTAATGCAGGGGTACTCTCTGGAGCCTTGAACCAGGTCTCTGTCACTGCACAGATGTCGATGTACTCCATTTTAAGGAGTGCCTCGAGAGAGTGCATTTTGAGGTTTAGACTTCTAGCATTGAGTAGCAATACCCTCAGATTCTTCTTGCCTGTACCTGTTAGGGTTGCCTGTACCTGTCAGGATTATTGGTTTCAGGAGTTTGGGCTTCAGGATTTTGGGCTTTCAGGATGCACTCCTATATATATATATATATATATATATATATATATATATATATATAGCTAGATAGGCTCTATATTATATAGTCAAAGTTTCAAAACTTCAAACCTAACATGAGCGAACTCATATGAGCAAAGTTCGAAACATCGACTATATAATAAAATTAAAAAAAAAATTACCTTACCACTCTGAGCAGGGGGGGAAGCTGTCCTACATCCCCCACACCTCCCTACTTAAATATACCAACTCCGAGAATGCACTTCAGTGCAGAAAGGGAAAATTTTCCATTCTGCGTGTGAAAAGCAGTTGACTTTCAGCTTCAACCTTTCTGACGTTCGATCATATGATGTCGACCATCTATGATTAGAAATCGGAACAGTCGGTCATCTAATATAGACCCAGATAGATAGATATACACATAATATATCTGTATATATATGAATACATACATATATATATATATATATATATATATATATATATATATATATATATATATATATATATATATACATATATATATATATATATATATATATATGTATATAAAGAGGTTTACCTTCAAAATGTTGAATTCTAAATGGTTGAAAATGAATTGGTTAAATGCATTATAATGAATGATCAAAATGTTGAAATAAAATTAGTCTAAACTCACAATATCAAAATTATAGAATTTGTCCATTTCTGCACTGTAGTGCAATATTGGAGTTGGTATATTTAAGTAGAGGGGGTGTGGGGGCACAGCCCCCCACATGGAGTGTGCAGGGGGCATAGCCCCCCCCTTGCAAAATAGTTGAGGTGATCTCATTGCTTTTTCAATTAAATGATTTTAGACATTTTGATCATTCAATGTTTTGGGTTTAGATGTTATTTTTCAACCAAATGAACATTAGACATTATGGCATTCAGCATTTTGAAGGTAAACTATATATATATATATATATATATATATATATATATATATATGTGTGTGTGTGTGTGTGTGTGTGTGTACATCTACATATATATATATATATATATATATATATATATATATATATATATATATATATATATTTATATATATATACAAAACATTGTGACAAAGAAAGAAAACAAAGATAAAAGAAACAAAGAAGTAATGTATTATTCCATTTTTCTATATCTCTCTTGACTTCTGAGATGCAAGACACCTCTCTTAACTATTAACATCTAATAAGTAACATATCATATTGGCAACATGCATAGATGTCTTGCCTTGCTACATAATATACATGCAGAAGCGCTATAAGTTTTGTTGTTGCACCCATTTGTCATGTGTTGAAATTGTGAGAAAATTAATTGGTGGTATAGTTGGTTGAATTATGTAGCAGCTGAATTTTATGAGATCATGTATCACATAATTCAACAAATTTTCCCTTTCTTCATGGTAATGCGACCCTGGATTTAGACTCTTTAAGTTATTTTAGGTTGGTGCCACAGTTTCCATGTTGATGATTCACAGAGGTGAATTGCCCCCACATAAAAGCTGCGTCTTGGTTGTTTTTTTGATGCCACCAAATGTAACTAATTGTTTTGCATTTATGATCACTTTCATTACATTATTTGAAGTTGTGATGAATTTCATTGATGATGAGATTGTTTGATGTTTTTACTTGAACAATCTCATCAGTGATTATTCATTATATACGTGTGTGTGTGTGTGTGTGTGTGTGTGTGTGTGTGTGTGTGTGTGTGTGTGTGTGTGTGTGTGTGTGTGTGTTGAATGTTAGAATGCTGAATGTTCATAATATAGACATTCATAACAACAAACTCAGTAGTTCAAAAAGGTGCAATATTAGAGTACTTTATGAAACTTAAAACATCAAACTCTGCAGATGGGTGATTGTGCCAGGTCATGGCATAGGGGAGTTGGAGTTTTGTCCATTTGCAGCTACAGTGCTGTTTTGGGGTTGGCATGTGTAATCAGCAGGGTGCGTCGGGAGCTTGCTCCCCTTCAAAAACATTTATCTTTGATGCTGTAAGCTCTCCATTTCACAGATGTGTTTAATTAACACAACAAATTTACAAATAAATATTTAGATACATATAAATATTACAAGCACAGGCATTAATGCCATTCTAGCTTGGGAATATACCAAAACACATGTTCCCATAATAAGTGCCCGGGCTGTTCTTAAAACTATCTAAACTAGTACTTGCTTCAATGTAATTAGTTAGTCTGTTCCATACATCAGCTGCTCTGTCAGAAAACCAATTAGTACACTTCTCATTGCTATATAATCTTTTACATAGGCTGTCTGATGAGTCTCAGGTACTTTTTTATAACCCCAAACATTCCCAGAAGTAGTTTTCTCTAAATGCCCTATATACTTGTATAAGATCTCCCCTTAGATATTTATAAGTAATACTGTACAAGTTCAGATATTTTAGTCTTTCATACTAACTTAAATTTTCACATCAGCGGATGCCCTTGGTATATTTTCACTGTACTTTTATAGTTTACTCATGCTTGTTTTCTTATAGGGTTTCCTTATTGTTATTCCATACTCAAGTTTGGGTATAATGTAACTAGAAAACAATGACTTCATCATTTTTCACTTCCTAGACATTATAAATCTTTTTATACAACCTATAGTTCTATAACTATCATTAGCCAATGGGCTGATATGATTAGAAAAACTCATAGCTGAATCTACCTATATACCCAGGTCCTTAAATGAGTCTACAGTTTCAATCACTGTGTGCTGTATTAAATATTCACCTTTCAATTTATGCCTCCCAAATATCATATGCTTAGTTTCTGATGCATTTATCATCATATTATTTTCCTGTGCCTAAATGGTCAGTTTATTTAAGTTATTTTACAGACATGCCTTATCTGCAACACATTTAATCATTTCACTCAATTTCAGGTTATCTGCATATAGATTGTAGAACATCTCAGATGAAAAAGTTAGGTCTGAAAGATACGATCTAAACAAGTAATGGCCTAAGACAGATCCCTGTGGGACACCCTGACTGTAACCAGACTTCACCTGTCCAGTTGCTGCATGATACTTGCCATGTCCTATTTGTAAGCCATGCAGCTATCCATCTTATCAAGAGTACATCAATATCTAGGTGTACTAATTTATTGATCGGTGTTTTGTGTATGACCCTATCAAATGCTGATGTTAAAAATATATAAATTAAATCACAGCACACTTTTTCATTCATAGCTGTTATTATATTGCTATAGAATCTCACGTTTCAGGTGGTAATTCATCTGTTTTCAACATATGCATGCTGATATATGGTTTCAAGTCCCAACCTATTCATTTCTAGCAATAACTTATCCAATATTACCTTCACCATTATTTTTCCACAACAAGAAAATAGACTTAAGGGTCTGTATTACTCTTGGCTGGTTCTACTCCCCTTTCCTTGAAGACAGGTTTAATAAGTACATGTCTCCAATCCTAAGGAATCTCCCCATATTTGTATGACCTAATGAATAAGAAATATAATGGTACTGTAAGTTCTTTTTGAAGTGTTCTCAGGTCATTGTTACTAATTCCATCTCCTCCCTGTGGTTTCTTTGGCTTCAGTTTGTGCAGTTCTTTTTTCAATCTAATATAATTTGATTCCAGTATCTGGGGTTATCTGAATGTCACTAGGACAATGTATCACCCCTTTTGTGGAGCCAAACTGTTTTGCATAAAATTTTGTAAATATATCTATAACCTGTTGTGTCTGAGAATAAATTTTAGAATCTACATACAGTTTATCAATTGATGTGTCTTTACTCCTTCCACATCTTATGTATCTAAAAATAGATTTTCTGTTATGCTCAATATCTTTATATAAATTTTCTTCAAAATTTTCTTGATCATGTCTCTCACTATGTTTAATCCGTTTGTCCAGATTATTTATTTCAGTTTTCAAAGTTGTAGTTTCATCTCTCTTCCATTTCTTATATTTTTGTCACTCACCTTAATCAGATGTTTTGCTCTTATGGAAATATATCTCCCTGATGTTGTATGCCTAGATCCTGATGTAAAACATTTTTTTGATTTTTTTACTCAAACAATTTCTCTTTCAAAACTTTCCTCATTCCATCTGCATTTTTTTCACTGAGTACCTCACTCCAGTTGGTTTTACATAGTGACTGTTTTGCTTCCATATAATCTGTAATTAACCTTATGTGCATTGGTTTAGATGTCAGTTTGGCAGAATTATGTAGCAACAAATTAACCTTTATAACCCCATGATCACTGTACATCAATGGCGGTTAAATTTGACTTGAAATAACAGCAATTTCTTTAGGAACACAAACAATCCCCCGGATTTACTAATCTCCCATGCAGGACTAGTGTAGTCCTGGAAGGAAGCAGCTGTTTAGGAGCAGGTAGCAGTGCACCATGCATATTAATGAAGGCACACTGCCCGACCTCCCTAGGCATATACGGAGCATGTACGAGTGCAGGGGGCGTGTCTCAGAGCAGAGCACTCAGAATAAACATGCCCCTGCAAAGTAGAACAGCAGAAAGTGGAAATAAATGAGTGAGGCCACTCATAGGTGTCCACATATCTCCACCAACAGTCCCCCATGCGTATAACAGCAACAGGACATAAAGATGAAAAGAAGAAACCCCCATATTGTTGTCTAATGCTCCAAGTACTGCTAACCGTAGGTGCACGGGTGTGCCCATTGCTCAGCCATGGTGAAAGCAGCCCAAAAGGCTGAAGAGGATAACAAGGACGATATTTACAAATGAAGCATCTCAACAATAGTGTAGTGGGCTGAGCTTTGGCCTAACGAGCAGGCATTTCCAGTTTGAGTACCAGCGCAGCACAGTCTATTTTACTTGGCAAAGCATGGTATAAGCAATATTTGTAATGCAAAACCAACTAAATAACATAATTGTTATGAACAGGAGTACTGCAGGAAATGCACATGTGAAGAGTCAGTATCATAATGAATAAGCCAGCAGTAAGGAGGCATAAGCACAGAAAAGCAGTAGTAAGCATATGTAAGCACTAGTAAGCATGTGCAAGTGCGTTTGCATGGGGTTAAGCACTGCCGACACAGATTAAGCAAAGGAGAAGCTAACTGGGTGTAAGACACTGTGACTGGAAGTCAGCAGTGCTAACCTCTGCGCAAAACCGCTTACAACTGCTTGAAAGTGCCTTAAGCACACCGTATCCAATGGCTGGTGTTCTGCCCAGCAACAAAACAAACAGCTTCTGCAAGTCCAGAACCTAGAACCATGCACACCATACACAAAACGATTTACCACTAAGCCTTGCTAGATATGCAGAAAGTGTATGTTGTCAGAAACATAACCCGAGCCCAATCATGCAACAGTGCAGAGAATGTATACCTACAGCTAGATGGGTGTGTGTGTGCAAATATATCACTATCTAAATGGATACAACATATCTATAGATGTAGTCACATATATATACATATATATAAATATCCAGAGATATATACATATATATATATATATATATATATATATATATATATATATATATATATATATATATATATATGTATATGTACAAATATAAGAACAGATATACATGCAAATGCCAACAGCAACACATATATATGTCAGCATCTATATGTCCACATATACACATCAAGTGACATATATGTATGCAGATATATGTCTCCATAGGTATATACGGACATAGTTAGAAATATGTAAGCAAATATATATACCCACAGTGGTATATATGGACATCTGTAGATACCAATGGTAGATGAACAGAAACATATATGTCCACATGCATCGTGAATGGGCCTGAGAGGCCCCAAACAATATATGTCACTTACAAATTTGCATACTCCCCACCCAGCCAAACACGTCCGCCCTGCAATACACAACAAAGCTCACTGTATTGTATGTCTGTCATTGAACTAGGGAATTAAATTAGCCCTCTGTTATGTTTCACATGTCGAAATTACATACCCCTCTCCCCCACCCACTAGGTGGGCCGAGCAGTACAGGCCCATCCAACCCAGGCCATCCCCAATCCATGCATGCATAACCCACAGTTCCACTTCCCCCCACCCACAGCAGACATACAACTACCATCCCTACCCTCGTTATCGGCCCGTAGCTACCACACCACCACATATTGTCCCCACCCCCCTCGGGACCCATCCCGTATGATGTCCCGACCTAAGTATCCTAGGTGTGACACACACTGTAGGCCATACACATAGCCAGGTGTACCAATGTAACCCTGGGTGCAGACGAAGGTTGATTACCCAATGTCTGGGTTGTCCCACATGGGACGAATGTATTCCTGGTACTAACAATAGATTTCATATATGACTCTGTGTACACTAACGGATTTAGTTGTAGGTATCGCAAAGCATACGTGGCACACAAGGTTGTCCAGTATGCACACAAAACACAGTATCCAGCAATACCAGTCAACATTACAGGATATGTAGCTAAATATGTAGAGGCATGTGTGTTTGTATATATACCCATAACTACTAGATATGTACTTCTCCCTCTCTGTAGTACAAATGTATGGATACATAGATAGACATATATATATATATATATATATATATATATATATAAATACCCACATATAGATATATACATATGCAGACACTCACGCATCCACGTCGTTTTATATATATATATATATATGTGTGTGTGTGTGTGTGTGTGTGTGTGTGTGTGTGTGTGTGTGTGTGTGTGTGTGTGTGTGTGTGTATGCAGACATATACACATATATATATATATATATATATATATATATATATATATATATGTGTGTGTGTGTGTGTCTGTGTGTGTGTGTGTGTGTGTGTGTGTGTGTGTGTGTGTGTGTGTGTGTGTGTGTGTGTGTGTGTGTGTGTAGATATACACAGATATATAGCTATGATATGATACAGCACTTAAGAATGACATATGTTCACAGGCCATGCCAATGGAGGTGAAGGGCTCAATCAACAAACGTGTAACACGTAGCATGAACCCCCACCTCCAAGCCAGACTCAGGAAACATACAAACACACAATGTAAACAATCCACTGCTCCCCAGACCACAGGCAGGATACAATTGGGGGGGAACACAGTGGACCCAAGAAGTCTAATCTTGGAACAGAGACAGGAGCTCCCCTGCGGGACACCCCAAAAATAGTCTTGTTATAGGAGGACACCCATGCAATGACCTTTCAGGGGGGGGCATGTACGTACTCGGACTACAAGGGTGGGAAAGCCTGGTGACCCATGGGTCAAGACAACGTATGAGATGGGTCCTGAGAAGTGGAGAGTGGGCAGTGTGCAGTGGTGTGTTTAGACCCAATCTGCACCCAGAGTAAGGATGAGTGCTGTAGAGGAGGTGCGAGTGGGGGAACTATGGGTATGTAATTATGGGTCTAGGCATGCAGGTATTTGGTGGAGTGGGTCTATTCGGACCACACCAGGGATGTAAGCAATAGTGTTCATTGGGCAGAGCCACCACCCAACGAGCAGCCACTCCCGCTATGAGTCCCACTGCAGCACAGTCTATTTTACATGGCAAAGTATGGTATAACCAGATGTATTGTTGCAAATCCCACTAAATAAAACCAAAGAGCACATGGTTACAACAACTCACTGTAGGCATGTAAGCCTAACTACTTGGCATCACAAGGTATTATTGTTGTCCCCACCCCCACCCAGGGGTGTGAGTGTCCAAACCTACCTCCAAATGCAGTGTATATACACAGCTGTTGCTGCAGAAGAAATGGCCACCTGTGGACCTTCCCGTCAGCCTACCTGCACATCCCTGGACATTTCCCCTACTATCTGCCCCTCTGTGTGCCCCATTAACACCACTTACCTATCGACCCCTGTTTCAGTACTACTACTGTTCACAGTCACAGGTAGGTGTCACCCTCTTGCCCAACTATATTGGCAGAATCTGGAACCCCCTACCCATGTGTATTACTTCAGCTGTCCCACATAAAACATGTAAATAACACATGAAGGAACACATCAAGGATACTTGGAGCAACACATGCTCACCACCTGGTGAATCCCCCCCCCCCACGGAACTAACACTCCATACCCCTACACCAGCTAGTGAAACCGACACCTCCTGTCCTGTCCACATACAATCCCCAACATCCTGCATACCTTCCCAATTGCTCCACCACCAATGGCTTACTATACAGTTACAATGTCCCCCCTCTACTGACCTACGTATTCCTTCACTATTAACTTTTACTCTAACACAAAGGTATGGCATAACTAAACCTAACCTAAATACCTGAGTGTAACCTATCCAGAAATGTTAAACTGGAATCACAGTTCACCTTAAACTGACCTACGTCAACAGTCATACCTGACATGTAAACTTGACCTTTGCATTTATAATACCGACATGTTAATGTGAACTAAGCATGAAGAATGTGGTACATAGCTATGTTAAGTCTGTTACTCTCTATGAATGTGTACACCTCAGTACTATGTGTAATGTGAAGTTGGGGATTACTGTTGAGTTTAACTCTGCTGGCCACCACAGACAATGGAGAAGCATCCAGTTGGATTGTCCCAGACAACAAAAGTGAACTAAATACATGAAGTAGTGAGGGGGTATGTGGCAGCAAGTGGGAGTACGCTTGTTTGCATGGCAGTAAGCAATGCCCACACTGGTTAAGCAATATGGAGGCCAACCCAGTGTAAGGCACCATAACAGGAGGTCAGCAGATCTGAGCCTTGGCAGACCAGCGGATACCTGCCTACACTTCCTCTACAGTGCCTTGGGGCCTCTGTAGCCAATAGCTCTCATTGTGCCCATTAACAAAGTAATCTGCACTCCTGGGTTCTAACCCTGTAAATTATAGTCTATGTAAGTTACCACTAAGGCATGGCAGATACACATTCAGCTGCTGTTATCACGAGCATATCATCCAGCACAGATATTCAACAGTATAGGAAATGTATGTAGGTATGTAGATTAATACTAGCAAACATGTGCCATCGCTCAATCACAGTATTCTGAGCACTCTATGTGTTTCAATGAACTGTGCATGTCCAAACATACTGTGAGAGCAGTAGTCTTGCATAATACTGAAGAGAAGAATGAATAACAGTGCATGCCGTGGGGGCGTGTGGGCATGCTTCATGCACAGAATGTCACACCTAGGGCGTTGGTTCCACAGAACTGAGAGATGAGCCTGGCCCGGTGTGTGAGCAAACTGCTGCTTCCCAATCCCCCGGCAGGATGCTACCAGTAGGAGAAACAGTGTAGACCAGTAAAGTCTACCCATAACACAACAACAGGTCCATCCCTGGCAGAATGAACCAAACCATGTGGGTCACATAGGTGTTTCCACCAGTATCGTAGAAGGATCAAGGGAAGGCTCGAATGTACGTGGACTAAATGGATGAAGAACCTGCTGAAGCTTGGGATGAGACAGCATAATGAAGGAGTACCGACATGTGCAGAGAGGGAAATGTGTGATATGGCTGGGCTAGCAACTGGTAAATGCATGGATGTTGTATACATGGAGCTCTAGGGCCGGGGGAAGGAAACATGGGAATTAAAATATGGTAGAAATATGCAAATGATGCAGAAAAGCAATAGTTTAGTAGGAAGATCATCCGACCAATGAGCAGGCATTCCTAGTTCGGGTCCCACTGTGGCACAGTCTGCTTTACACAGCAAAGCATGTTATGAACAATATTTTTGTTGCAAGACCCACAAAATAGCTAAAATATATGAACTGGAGTACCGCAAGATATGCATATGTGACATATCAGTGACAGATGGAATAAGGCATAGTAGGCAAGTGTAAGCACAAATAAGCAGTAGTAAGCATATATAAGCACTAGTAAGCATGTTTAAGTGCGTTTGTGTGGGGGTAAGCATTACCTACACAGAATAAGCAAAGTATAAGCTGAGTGTTTGAAACTGTAACCGGAGGTTAGCAGTACTTAGCTCTGTGCAAACCCATACACACCAGCGTACAACTACTTTAATGTGCCATAATCACTCTGTACCCAATGGCCCATGTTCTGCCCAGCAACAAAATAAACAGGGCGGGAATCAAGGACACTGCACACCATAGACAAAGGGATTTACCTCTAAACCATGACAGATACAAATGAAGTTGATGTTGTCAGAAACATATCATCCAGTCCAGTCATGAAACAGCACAGAGAATGTATATCTAGTTAGATGGACGTGTGTGTGCAAATATATTACTATCTAAACAGATACAACATATCTATAGCTGTAGTTATATATATATATATATATATATATATATATATATATATATATATATATATATATATATCTATATATACATATATATATATATCTATATATATATATATATATATATATATATATATATATATATATATATATATATATATATACAAATATATGCACTGATATACATGCAAATGCCGACAACTACACATATATATGTCAACATCTATATGTCCACAGATACACAGCAAGTTACACGTATGTACTCAGATATATGTCTCCGTAGGTATATACGGACATAGTTAGAAATATAATCAGAAAGAAGTAACAGCCAAGCGTGAGCAGGTGCAAACCCTTTTATGCCAGGTCAAATAAAGCAGGATCCAAACTTGTAAAAAGAAATATTTAATCCACAAACAACTGACAGAGAGATAAGCGCTTTCGCAGTAATGCTTCTTCAGATCTATATATCTATCTATCATATATAGATCTGAAGAAGCATTACTGCGAAAGCGCTTATCTCTCTGTCAGTTGTTTGTGGATTAAATATTTCTTTTTACAAGTTTGGATCCTGCTTTATTTGACCTGGCATAAAAGGGTTTGTACCTGCTCATGCTTGGCTGTTACTTCTTTCTGATTATATTCCTCCTATACGGCTTAAGCGCTAACCTGACACAAGTTTAGACTGTCTAAGAATAGTTAGAAATATGTCAGCAAATATATATACCCACAGAGGTATATACGGCCAGACATCTGTAGATAACAATGGTAGATTAACAGACACATATATGTCCACATGCACCGTGAATGGGCTTGAGAGGCCCCAAACAATATACGCCATGTACGAATTGGCATACCCCTCCACCCAGCCAAACTTGTCCACCCTGCAATACACTACCAAGCTCATTGTATTGCACGTGTGTCATTGAAATAGGGATTTAAATTAGCCCTCTGTAATGTTTCCCATGTTGACATCACATCCTCCTCTCCCCCACCCACTAGACAGGCCAAGTAGTACAGGCCCATCCAACCAAGGCCATCCCTGACCCAGACATCATTAGCCACAGTTCCGCTTCCCCTCACCCACTGCACACACGCAGCCACCATCCCTACCCTGGTTACCAACCTGTTGCTACCACATCATGGATTTAGTTGTAGGTATTGCAAAGCATACGTGACACACAAGGATGTCCGGTATGCACATGAAACACAGTACCCAGCAATAACATGCAACATTACAGGATATGTAGCTAAATATGTAGAGGTATGCATGTGTGTATATATACCCATAACCACATGGAGATATACCTCTCCCTCTCTGTAGTACAAATGTATACATACATAGACAAACATATATATAAAAAAAAAACCTACATATCGATATATACATATGCAGACAGCCATACATCCATATGTCGTTAGATATATATACAGCAATATATATATATATATATATATATATATATATATATATATATATATATATATATATATATATATGGATCTACCTGACAACATCGACACTTCAGAACACGGACAATGACTTCACCGACACCACATAATCAACAGTTCACAAACACGACACCTCATACACTCGACACATCATAACAACAAACAAAACAAATCCCCTGTCCAAAACCCACACACACAACACAAGCACACCAAAATCCTTACAAACCAACACTAACCCTTACATACACAACTATCTACAACCCTAACCGAAACCCTAACCCTAAGGTCCGTCACTATCGCACACTTACCTAACCCGCGCCCTAACCCTAACTCACTTAACCCGCCCCTAACCCAAAAATATCACTACTGCACCCTTACCTAACCCGCGCCCTAACCCTAACTCACTTATCCCACCCCTATCCCTACAGACCGTCAACATTGCACACTTACCTTAATCGCACCCTTACCTAACCCACGCCCTAACCCTAACTCACTTATCCCACCCCTATCCCTACTGACCGTCAACATCACACACTTACCTTACTTGCACCCTAACGGCCGTCACTACCGCATACTTACACATCCTTTCCCCATCTCAGTGTTCTCAGCGTCGGTGTTTTCCTCTGTCGGTCTTCTGACTTGTCGATCTTCTGAGTCGTTGTCACTGTTCTGAAGTGTCGATGTTGTCAGGTAGATCCATATATATATATATATATATATATATATATATATATATATGTGTGTGTGTGTGTGTGTAAGTATACACATATATATAGTTAGGATATGATACAGCAGTTAAGAATTACATATGTTCACAGGCTGTGCCAATGGGGGTGAGAAGCCCAGTCAACAAACGTGTATCAGGTAGCATCAAACCCTACCCCCAGCTATACGGGTGAAACATACAAACACAATAAAAATAAACAAACCACTGCTTCCCAGACTATAGGCAGGATACTACCAGTGGGACAGACCCACCAAGTCTAATCTTGAAGCAAAGACAAGAATGTCCGTTGTGGGTATTTGGGTTTCCAGGCATTACACAGATGTCCAATGGCAGGGCACGCATGGTCTCAGTCTACAAGGCTGGGGAAGCCTGATGATCAATGGGGTGAGATAACATACATGATGGGTCCCAAGAAGTGGGGAGTGGGCAGTGTGTACTGGTGTGGCCAGACCCGACCTACACCTGGAGTAAGGAAGAGTGCTGAAGATGAGGTGTGGATGGGGAACTATGGATATGTAATTATGGGCCTAGGCATGCAGATGTTGGCTAGAATGGTTCTATGTGGACTGCACCAGGGATGTAAGCAATAGTGTGCATTGGGCAGACACGACACCTAACGAGCAGCCACGCTCAGTATGAGTGCCACAGCAGCAATGTCTAGTTTACAAGGCAAAGGTTGGAATAACGAAATAGGTTGTTGCAAACCTACTAAATGACACCAAAGAACACATGGTTGCAACACCCCACTGTAGGCATGTAAGCTGAACTAATTGGCATCACAAGGTATTATTGCAGTCTCACCCCCACCCAGGGGTGTGAGTGTCCAGACCTACCCACAAATGAAGGGTATATACACAGCTTTTGCTGTAGAAGAAATGGCCAGCTGTGGACCTTCCTGTCAGCAATCCTGCACATCCCTGGACATGTCCCCTACTATCAGCCCCTCTGTGTGACCCAGTAACACCACTTACCTATCGACCCCTGTTTCATTTGTAGTAATGTTCACAGTCACAAGTAGGTGACACCCTCCACACAACTATATTGGCAGAATCTGGAACCCCCAACCCAGGTGTATTACCGCAGCTGTTCAAGACTACACATGTAAATAAAACATGAAGGGAAAACTCAAGCACACTTGGATCTCCGCCTGCTCACCACCTGGTGAAGTCACCACCCCCCAACTAACACTCCATACCTCTACACCAACTACTGACACTGACACCTCCTGTCCTGCCTCGCATACATATCCCAACACCCTGCAAAACTGCACTACTGCTCCCCCACCAATCAGTCAAATGGCCTACTATACAGTTAAAATGTCACCCCCTCTACCTACCCGCCTACACCTTCACTTTTCACATCTACTTTACAACACAGGTATGGCACAACTAAACCTAACCCGAATACCTGAGTGTAACCTATTCAGAAATGCTAAACTAGAATACCACTTCACCTTACTTCACTGACATTCGTGAACAGTCATACCTGACATCTGCACCTGACTTAAGCATGTATAATACTATGTACAAGAAGCACAGGGGTATGCAGCAGCAAGTGGGAGTATGCCTGTTTGGGTGGTGGTAAGCAATGCACACACTGGTTAAGCAATTTGCAGGCTAACCCAGTGTAAGACGCAGTAACTGGAGGTCAGCAAGTCTGAGCCTCGCGCACACCAGCGCATAACTGCCTACACTTCCCACGCAGAGCCTTAGGCAAGCTATAGTCTACAGCTCTCATCATGGCCAGTAACAACACAATCAGCACTCCCAGGTCCCCCCCCCATTCACTATAGTCCAAGTGAGTTACCACAAAGGCATGGCAGATATACAATCAACTGCTGTTATCACAAACATATCATCCGGCACAGTCAGTCAATAGTATAGGAAATGTATGTAAGTATGTACATTAATACCAGCAAACATGTGCACAGTACTCAGTCACAGTATTCCAAGCAGTCTATGAGTATCAATGAACAGTGCCTGCCCACACATACTGTGAGAACAGTAGTCTTGTATAATACTGAAGAGAGAAATGGAAAATAGGGCATGCCAGAGGGGGTGTTTCATATGTGGAAGCATTAGATGAGGTTGGTCTGGTGTGTGAGCAAACCACTGCTTCTCAAATCCTTGGCAGGATGCTACCAGTGGGAGAAACAGTGTAGCCCAGCAACGTCTACTCGTGACACAACAACAGGTCCATCCCTGGCAGGACGCACCAGACTTTGTGGGTCACAATGATGTTTCCACCAGTATTGGAGGAGGATCAAGGGAAGGCTCGAACATATGTGGACTAAACGGATGAAGAGGCTGCAGAAGGTTGCATCGAGACAGTAAAATGGAGGAGTACCGAGACTTACAGAGAGGGAAATGTGTGGAGGTGTGGTATGGCAGGGCTAGCAACTGGAGAATGGATGGATGCTGTGTATGTGGAGCTTGGGGGCTGGGGAAAGGGAGCATGGGTATGACATTAATGTAGGAATATGCAAATTAAGCAGAACTGCAATAATATAGTGGGCAAAGCATCTGCCTAATGCACATGCTTTCTTGGTTCGAGTCCCACTGCTGCACATTCTCTTTTCCATGTGAAATCGGTATATCAACATCATTTTGCTGTATAACCTACTAAATGACATTTACACTTGAACAGGAGTACTGCGTTACATATAGACCCACTCACTATTCAAAGGACATGAGATGACACACAGCTATGTATACATAGACTACCTTTAATGGTGTATTTTACAATAATGTATGCCATTACCTACAGCATATAGATCTGGACTTATTTAATCAGTGAGGAATGCAAGGCCCACACAGAAAAGTAGATGCAGACAGTGCGGATATATAACATACTATGCTGTCCAGGCCAAGCCCGTCAATTTGTACAACTGTAGAGAAAGGATTTGCCATCAAGATAGGAAACAATAAACAATAACAGATGTAGTTCAACAGCCACCAGTTACAGCCTGTAGTCAAGGCCTAGGGGGACATTTATTACCTGTGATAATGTCTATGTATCTGTCACATGTTTAGACCCTGACCAACAAATGTCGTGGGAGTCCACGATATGACTGGGATGATAGCAGGAATGCTAGCAGTAAATAATGATAGGCCAATACCAAACAACCCCTAACCATATCACAGCAAGACAAAGCCAGCCATATATGTGGAGGACAGAGACAGGAATACAGGGCCATACTCATAATATTGCTGTTACACACCCTGCAAATTGCTGGTGTTACAGGATTCATTGCAAAATACCCTTATGCAGGAATAACACATCAGGAACACAACTGGAATTAGCCATGTACTGATAGCACGCATCAGACAGATTGCTGGGGATATATGTAGGACAAGACCTGTGTGGTGCACAAGCAAAAGCAAACAGACAATCCACTGACCATCATGTGGATAGGCCCACTGTTGAGAGCTATGCAGACAGACAGCATTCAATCCTAAACTACTATGTATACGCAAACACTGTAAGACCAGCAATATACAATGCACATACCAACACTACTCACTCTGTCTGTAGGTCTGGAAATTCTTAAGATTGTGTAGTTGTCCTGTGTCTGCAAGCCCTGCTGTAAAAGTTACTGCAACCTGCCGTCTGTAACACTGCTGCCCACATACAGGAAGGATGTCCTCCATACTGGAAAGGTGAAGGGTCAACGCCCACATGAGTAAGCAATTTATAGTACTGGGTTGCCATGACAATGGTTAACTGAATCACTACACAGCAGGCTGCACACAGTCAGCAACTGTTACACACTGATTGGTGCTGGGCCCATCACCTGATCATGTGCATCACCTACAATAGCCATGCTGAAATCCATTCAAACCAACTCATTCACTCTACTGGAGATGGAGAGAGACAGAGAGAGAGAGAGAGAGAGAAACAACAAAAAACAAAATTTATAAAATGAAACACACAGTGGGAAACAAATACCTACTCAGCCACAACCAGGAAGGTGTCACACCTGTCCAAAGAATAAAAGGTATGTAAAACATAACTGTATGTAATTTAATGTAGTATGTGGTATAGATTAATAGGATATATGATGTAGAATGTTTGATATGTGCCATCTGTAGTTGTCCCTGTAATGATGTCCCACTGAACAACTGCTCTGGACAATACTGTCTGTCCCTGTAAGCAGTGGGACATACCCACTAACTGTGCAGATCAGCAATGAATGATAAAGATGTCGGCCAATAATATCCATATATGTTATGTTAGTGTGAACAATAGCTGGTGGTGGATGTACTGCCACCATGATAGACACATGGGTGTTAGAGTACACCACTTGCAGGACAGTCATGTTAATGTGTAATGTAGCATGCACAAATGCCATAGGTGTGTAATAGGCATACCAGCAATCTCACACCATATTTACTACCCTAATGTTAGTCTGTGTTCACATGTGGCACCTGTCTGTGTTGCAGCAAGGCAGAACAGTGCAGCTGTGAATGAAAGACAGTTACATAATGTGTACCAGATGTCTGTATGCACTCCACATATCTGTGTGAAACAGAATGTGATGTGTTTGTGTACAGATACACAGACACTCATATAGACATAGGTATATCAACAACTTACAACATATATCTACACATATATGTACATAGATGTATATTTATGCACATATATATAGTGGCACTGACAATGGCATGCAGTTGAAATAGTCTGTAACAGACCAGCAAAGATAAGTGTCCCCGCAGGGAGCATGGCTACAAACACATAGCACAAAGCATGGCACATTAACATAACACAAAGCCTGGTACAATACACCATATGTCCCAATTGTAGGTAAGCAGCTGGCATAACAATTGCAGTCTGTGAACAGTTTGTTGTAAGCCGAAAGACAAACAATATATATATAGATATATATATAGATATATATATATATATATATATATATATATATATATTTATATATATATATATATATATATATATATATATATATATATATATATATATATATATATATATATATATATATATATATATATATATATATATATATATATATATATATATATATATATATATATATATATATATATATATATATATATACATATACATGTTATTACACACGCAGTTATATATACAGTAAGATACATAAGTGGTAGGTGCACATAATATGGAACAGCCACTATGCCTACAGTTGACCCCTAAATGAATGGACACTGTATGTGCCACTCACACAAATGACAATTGTTGCCTATAACATACAGTCAGAGAGAGGTCATAGGTAAAACAACACTCACAGGTTTGGAGACATGGACACCTTTCATCGTGTACTATTACAGTTCTACATGCCATGCTATATAGCTATTCAGACACTGACAACTATATCAATGGAGTGATGCTACAGTGAACCAGTTACAGTCATACAGTAGGCTGGAAAGGTTCACAGCTGTTGCTGTCCAGGCCAAGCCATTCACATTGTACAATAGGAAAGACACACTTGGCCACAGGATACCTAACAATCAACAGTATGTACTCCAGGTGTGTAGTTCAGTATCCTCTATCTGCACACTGTACAAACAAAGTATGTGGTATAGACGTCATACGACCACATGGGTTGTAACTGCTACATAACATGGCATACTTAACACCATCACGAGCATACCAATACATAGAACAGTTTGTATGGCAGGGCCAGTAGTCCTGCAGTACCCAGACTCATGTCAGTAATTTGTATATAGGTGAAGTATATGGTACTGTACATCCAGATACCTTAGGACAGCTCAGCCCTGATGCCCCCATATTTTATAACAGCCTAGGTCATTTCTGGTGGTCCCACATAGACTCAATAATACAGGGCCCTATACCACTGTTACATACACTGGGCTCTGCAGTGCATGAGGGCACACATGTATTGTGTAGGTGGCACCCACACATATATATGGCCCCAGCCCCACCATATGTGTGGGGGTTACAATGGCAGTGGACTGATGGCAAACATGGCAGTGTGTTATACTCTCAGCCCACTATGGATCAACCACTGACATCATGATATATGTGCAAAGCTTGGTTTGTAGGTGATTGACAGAGATTGGAATACAGGCACATATGTGGGCAACTGTTGCCATACACTATGCAAGATGCAGGTGTTACAGGATAGTCTGTAACATACCCTTAGTCAGGGAATTGATGGTAGAGATGGTCATAGATGTAGCCATGTACCGGTAACATGCAACACACACACTGCCAGTGTATTATCTGACACAAGACCTGTGTGGCGGACAGACAAGACATGAATGGCACAACTCTGGCCGGCATGAGGGTAGGCCCACAGTTATGTGCTATGCAGACGGACTGCATTCCATGGCAAACTAGTATGTACACCCACACCCTCTAACACCAGTACTGTACAAAGCATAACACAACTCCACTCGCAGCCTGTCTGTACTTCCTGATCCTCCTACAAATATGTGGCTGCCCTGAGTGTGCCAGTTCTCCTGTATGGGGTATTGCTACATGCTGTCGGTAGCACTGCTGCCCACACACAGGATGGATGCCCATCACATAGGAGATGTAATGGGACCACACACACATGATGTGGAAATATATAGTGGGTGGTTGCCATGACAATGTTAATTGGGTGTAGTACACATGTGTAATCGTATATCTTGCTATTTGGATATGTATATGTACATATATTCCCACCATATATCCTGGACATGAAGTGTAGGCCAACCCCAGCCCGTATGTTCCCAACGTCGTAGTTGCAGGGGATGTCAGGTATATATAGCAGGTATACTAGTAGACTAATGCTACTGTCATTGAGATTGTCTTCACAGACATGGTGTGTGTGGGAGGTCGCATCTGCTCATAACATGTGTGCCATTGGTTACTGAATGACATCCAAAGGAGATAAGTGTACAGTACCGCTGCTAGCATGTAATGCCACTGTGGAATGCAGCAGAGATAGTGGCCAATATATGTGGAGGGTCTGACACAGTCTGTACAATCCAGAGGTATACACATAAGCCCTTAGTGCTACATATGTGTACCATGCCTGACAATATGAATGTGGATGGCCATGTAGATGGGTATAACACATAACGATGGATATATAATATCCACCATAGGTCATGCATTCACGCACCCCTGCCTGGCCTGTAATGGTATGACCGCCGGTACAGGAGTGTCATGGCCACATAATACACAATAGGTATTGACATACATCTGCACTGCATCCCACTGCCCTGTCTGACATACATGACTGTTAGGGGAGGTCTGGCAGCAGGACATCTGGCTAGTATCTGCACATGACATCCCACTGGGTATGTACACTCAGCTGCTAGGCATGTCACAATGCACTGTGCAGGCAGACTGGCTCAACACTGGCCTACACCTGCCAAGGGGGAATGCACATATGTACCTGCATGTAAAGCAGTCTCAACAGACATGTCACAGCACATGGTAAGATACACCTGTGTGACAGTGCATATCCACAACCAATGTGAACACAGCCACATATGGTTAGCTAGCATGGTATTATAGTATACTGACTATGTGTTCAACACCATCCTTATATGTGCCACTCACAGACTGACCCTACACAGTTTGGTCTGGTGGCTGTCTTTGGTATGGGACACATGTTTATGGCCCTGCAAACATGTATGACACCACAGTACCATACAGTGGGGCAGCATGTAACATCTGATAGTAGGGGAACTAGAACAATGTCATCTACCACAGTCTGTACACATGCTAAGATATATATCAGCACTACACACACTGTCGACATTCACCATAGGTATACAGACCTGAGTACTGTATGAACATCCACAGAATGTGCAGGTAATGTTATGTAATGCAACCCCTACTGTACATAACATGTGTAGTAGTCAGATATATCAGTGGCTTGTTCTCAGATTTGATGCCACAAAGTATGATGCACAGCACATATGCACCACTTCATGCACAACATATGTACAAAGGTTGACAGAGGTGTGGCTAGGAGCACATACACAGGGCCATTATTGACATGTTGCTGTGATAACCACATACATTTACTATTGTTACAGGGTTGTTGCAACATATGTCCTTTGAGGGATATGACGTCTGCGACTACCACAGCTTTCTCCATCTACTGACTGCAATCCTCACATTACCTTCAGTAGTCGACAGCTAGATCCTCCATGGTTGACACATGCAACCATGGACACAACACTGCCCAGGCTGCAGATGGGGATTTCCCATAAACATGGAACTGACATGTCAGGTATTGAGACATGTACAACAGCCATATCCACACAAACACTGTGAAATCAACATTACTCCAAATGTAGTATAGCAGCACTTACAGTCTGTAGTCAGGTCAGGCACATCCACCTCCTGTTTGTTGCACTGTTTCCACAGTGTATGTTGTTAGAGGTACACCACAATCCATCTGAGATGCTGTTTGCTACATGACAAATCTAGTTCCTGCTCACAGTGGGTGAAAAGGGACAACACCACCATGATGTTCCTAGGTATTGGAGCGTGTTTCAAGTCAATTGGCTATGGGAATGTTACCACAGCTGTTTCACATGCAATCAGCTAGGGGAGGGCTGTGATTCATGCAGAGGCCATCAGCTGATCATGAGCATTACTTACATACCACTTGCTGCTGCCTAAACAAAGCAAGTGTAGGGCTCCACGTTCACATGAGAAGGGGTGGGGGACACAGACAGAGGCAAATACATGTCAGGGAGGGGTGGGAGGGTAAAACTAAGCATGCTTGTGTCACACACTTAGTATCAAACCCCTGAAAACTATGTAGTGCTAGCACAGTTCGCTGCAATTACTGGATGTGCCACATGGATTACCTGTTGTGGAGCACACAGAACATATATGTAATGGTGAGTGACATCTGCAACAGTGATGCACTAGCTGTACTATAGATGACATACATGTGCCTGTTGGCATGAACAGGTACCGGCATCAACACAGCTGCACTCTCACAAGGACACACACACATTGACACACGTGGCAGGGCCAGGTGTACAACTCATTGGTTATGGGATTGCCTCATCACATCACTGTGCGGGTATCCCATGTACCACACAGGTCATACGGGGGCTGTACTGGTGAAGGGTATGAGAAGGTGTCTGACATCAGACAGCATGCTGCAGTATGCCCATGGGGGGGTTGTAGGGAGTGTGGATGTGAACATCTGCAGCATGCAACACACACACAAACTCACAGGGTGCCAGTACTGACATGCATGGGTGCAGGTCTGCACAGGTGTGTGGTGTTCGTCTCTGCCAGACAGCTGTCCAAGACTAGGCGATGAGTGTACCTTGGCATCAGACCACATGACGATGGTCTGCATTGTGGCTCAAGGATGTAGTGTCTGCATTTGCCCACACAGGCAGGTATTGTGTCCCCCATCCGGTCACCTCAGTGACTACTGTGTGTGGGAAATGCTGTGCATTGCTTGCCATGTCTATGTTCCTTCAGAACTGTACCTGGGGTGTCCGGCCAATGTTGTGAACACAGATTATTATCAGATGTGCCAGTCCTGCCCACCTGTAGCAGGAGCTGGTAATGGCCAGGAGCATTACCCTGCACCTACATGGAGTGTCTATCAGCATTCCTTGGTGTCAATGTGGCATCTGTCCATACGTGCATGTTGTCAGGCATGGTATGCCCATTGTGGGTCACATGTGATGGCACCACAGGTGGTGCAGGTGTCCATTGGGGAACATGGAGCAGGTGCACTGTCTGCATGTATGTGCATATTGAACTGATGGACTGGGTGTCATGCCCTCTGTGGCCCACCGCTGTCACTCCATAGTTACTATCAGTGGCCAATATGCAGTGTACTACCCACATATTGGCTGTTACCTAGGCATGTGTGTGTGTGTGTGTGTGTGTGTGTGTGTGTGTGTGTGTGTGTGTGTGTGTGTGTGTGTGTGTGTGTGTATGACACATGGGATGAGAGTGTGCTCTGGGTAATACTGGGTTGCTAACTGTGATTGCCTGGCCTTGATGTCACATGTCTGGGTATGGCTCTGCACCCCGGCCTCTCAGCCATATCACATGTGTTATCCCTGTACAGTGTACATTGCGATATATAGTATGGCCGTCATATAAGAAATATGCAAAACCAGCTCCACATTGGCCAAACAGTCACAACTACCTCTATACCTGATGCAGGTTACAAACACACACTCACACACCTGTTATGTTTGGGAGTAGAACCCCTACCTAGCTAGTGTATTACACTATAGCACTACGCAGTTATAGTACGCTCCACAGATATTACTGGAGTAGTCCTTGCCCAAAAGTGTATTTCACACTGACTGACATCAGCAGGATTGCCAAAGTAGGGCATTTGAAATGACTGTGAGAGACTAGCCTAAAAATGCATTGCTCCCTACACAGAAAGTGACACACACAATACATCCGGAACTGCCATGTGTGGGATGGAACCCAACCATGCTTCTAATTCACAATACAGCAGTATGCAGCTACAGGATGTGATACGGTGATTACTGGCCTACAGCCTTCCCAGAGGTGTACTTCTAGGTGTGTGAGATCGGCAGCCTTGCCAAAGGTCGGTATGTGAAATGTGAGGGGTGTGAGTACCCTAAAAGCATTGCTCTCTACACAGTCAGACTGCATGCATACACACAGTTGGCAGGTCGGGGTTAGAACTCCCAACTAACTCTTTAATCACACTATGGCCATATGATGTTACAAGACATGCTATGGAGATTACTGGGCTATGATCATCCCAGAGGTCTATTTTAAGGTGTGTGACATAGGCAGCCTTGCCTAAGATGGGTATTTGACTTGTAAGGGGTGTGAATATCCAAAAAAAAGTGCTCTATACACAGTCAGACATGAACACAAACACAGACACACACACGCAGTTGCCAGGTTTGGGGTTGGAACTCTTACCTAACTAGTTTATCACACTATAGCAGTATGCAGTTACAGGATATGCTACAGAGTTTACTGGGCTGCAGTCTTCCCAGGGGTGTATTTCTAGATGGGTGACATCAGCAGACTTGCCAAAGTTGGGTATTTGACTTGTAAGGGGTGTGAGTAGCCTAAAAAGTATTGGTCTCTACACAGTAAGTGTCAGACAGACATGTACACATACACTTGCCACATCTGGGGTTTGACGTCCTACCTAACTACATTATCATACTACAACAGTATGCAGATACAGCATGCACTACAGAGATTACTGGGCTACAGCTTTCCCAGGGGAGTATTTCTATGTTGGTGACATTAGCAGCCTTGCCAAAGTTGGGTATGTGAAATGTAAGGGGTGCGAGTACCCTAAAAGCATTGCTCTCTACACAGTTAGACATGCACGCATACACACACAGTCGGTGGCTAGAACTCCCAATTAACTCCTTAATCACACTATAACCATACAATGTTACGGGACATGCTACAATCATCCCAGAGGTGTATTTCAAGTTGCATGACATCAGCAGCATTGCCAAAGGTGGGTATTTGACTTGTAAGGTGCATGAGTAGCCTAAAAAGGCATTGCTGTCTACACAGTCAATGTCAGACAGACACACACACATATGCAAACATGCACAGCTGTCACGTCTGGGGTTCGACCTCCTACTTAACTACATTATCACACTACAGCAGTATGCAGTTGCAGCATACGTTACAAAAATTACTGAGCTACAGCTTTCCCAGGTGAGTATTTCTAAGTGGGTGACATCAGCCTTGCCAAAGTTGGGTATACGAAATGTAAGGGGTGTGAGTACCCTAAAAGCATTGTGCTCTAGACAGTTAGACATGCGCACATACACAAACAGTCAGCAGATCAGGGGCTAGAACACCCAACTAACTCCTTAATGACAATATGGCCTTACTATGTTATGGGATGCTCTACGGAGATTACTAGGCTATGATCGTCTCAGAGGTGTATTTCAAGTACGTGACATCAACAGCCTTGCCAAAGGTGGGTATTTGACTTGTAAGGGGTGTGAGTAGCCTAAAAAGCATTTTTCTCTACACAGTCAGTGTCAGACAGACACGCACACATAGACTCACACACACACAGTTGCCACGTCTGGGCTTTGACCTCTTACCTAACTACATTATAACACTACAAACTTACTAAGCTGGGCATTAATGCTTATGTCGCCCAATAGGTTGCCAACTGGCTTACTGACAGAACCCACACTGTAAAAGTAGCTGACTCCAAATCCAGCTCCATACAAGTGACAAGTGGAGTACCTCAAGGTTCAGTCCTGTGACCGCTCTTGTTTGGCATCTACTTCTCTGAAGTACAGGCCAACACTAAATGACTCTGGCTAACAAAGTTTGCAGATGACTGAAAACTGGGAGCTATTATTGAATCCCCAAATGATGTAGATACTCTACAAAAGGGTCTTACACAAACAGATGCTTTGTGCCAGAGCCATGGGCTCAAGTTCAATGCCAAGAAATGTATAGTTATCCCCTTTGGGAAAAAAACATGTACCCATGAATTAACACATAGGTGGCAGTACACCAAACACCTAAAGTGTGATAAGAGACTTAGGGACACAGTTGGACAATGGTCTCACCTTCGATAACCACATTGCCACAACAGTCAGGAAATCCTTCTATGTGGCACACCTCATCACTAAGGGTTTTTCATCCAGGAAAAAAGGAGGTCATTGTCCCACTGTACTCATCCCTCATTAGACCCATTATAGAATACAACACCCCAATTGGTATGTATCTCACAGGACATGCTACACTTAAAGAAATCCCAATCCCTCAGAGCCACATGCTCCAGGGATCGAAACCTTGTCATCACAATAAACATAACATGCTGTAGGGATAGGTTCCTGACCCAGAGACTCCCCAGACTCTGGAATAGACTGCCCATACATGTCAAGCAGAGTGCCTCTTTGGCCCTCTTCAAAAGGAACCTTGACGATTGGATGGGAGAAAGGAAATTCACCCTGAGGATCATGTCAAGTCAACTTGCCAGACAGGGGTCCAGGGAAGTGAATAGTGTTGGAAGAAACAGCCAGGGAATTGTTATGGCTAGGCTTGTATAGGCCCTAGGGCTGATAGCCTAGTACCAACCTATAAACCTATGAACCTATGAATGCAGTTACAGCATGCACTACAGAGATTTCTGGGCTACAGTTTTCCCAGGGGAGCATTTCTAGGTGGGAGACATCAGCAGCCTTGCCAAAGTTGGGTATGTGAATAGTAAGGGGTGTGAGTAGCTTAAAAGGCATTGTTTTCTACACAGTCAGTGAGAGGCAGACAGACACATGCACGCGCATGCACACACACACACACACACACACACACACACACACACACACACACACACACACGGTTGCAATGTCTGGGGTTAGAACTCCTATCTAACTAGTCTATTACACTATAGCAGTACGCAATTATAGGATGTGCCACAGAGATTATGGGCCTACAACTCTTACAAAGGTGTATTTCTCTTTGGATAACCTCAGCAGACTTGTCAGGGCACCGCTATGGCGTGGTCAGTGTGTGCATGGCCCATACACCATTCATGTAGGGGTGACATGCCACAGGCAGCCACACATGGGGTCATATGTCACAGGTACGTGTATAGGGCAATTAGCTGACTACATCCTTGTACAGCCATGTTGCGCATCTGGCATGTGTACCACATAGTCTGTGGTGCTGACAGGTACTGGTCGCTAGTAACTGCAGTGTGTGACATCTGCACCTGATGCGTTTGGGGCCCTTTGGCTGTGTACTCAGTGGGACAGGCGTGGATGACTCCTTGTCATGGTCACCCTCTTCCACACATCTATATCCATCTACCTTTGGCTTATTATGGTGTGTTGTCCTTACATATATGTATGTAGTCCTATCCACTGTGTGTTCAAGGCATGAATGGTGCATACTGACATGTGTCTACAGTAACAGTTGCAACTGCTGGATGTGTCTGGTCCACTGGTGTTTGCATACATGGCCTTCATGTGTTTAAGTGTGTGAGCATGCCCAGTATGACCTTTCAGTATGTTGATGATTGACATTGCCTTCATTTCTCTAAGTGTGTGAGCATGCCCAGTAAGGTCATCTGTTTTTCATGTGTGGAGCATGTCTGGTGGTTTGTACTGTACAGCTGACCTTTGTGTTGTACACTGACAGGTAGCACACTGTGTCTGCAGGGTATCCACTGATCAGCTGGCATTGACTGTTGCAACATGTCTGCATAGCGGGGGGTACATCTGACTATTTCTATGTTTCTACACAGGAGTGGGAGGGGAGCACCTGACTGTTACTATATTTCTATGTGGGGTAGGGGGTATACCTGACAGTTGTACACATTTGCTAGGACTGTACTGGTATGTCCTGTAGTCCATTTCAGTCAGTAGTCTTACCTATCGTGCTGGCAACACCATACAGGTATACTACCATTCTTATCTTTTGATTGCATACACATTAGTTCCTGACTTCCTAGCCATCACAACTGACATCTCACTACCTGGCCTGCTGTAGTCTGTCCATGTAGGCCTGGTTGAGGGTTATGCATACCCCTCATTCTGAGGCCATAATATGGCATTTGTTTGTGTTGATCTACACCTGTCCTGCTGGCTGTGACTGTTGCTGGGTATGTGACCCACCTTCCTGACTGGCATGTGTAAGTCCCTTATCTTGTGGGTGTCTCAGTATTGTGGGTGGTGCTGCAGGGCTGCCTATGTCAGTCGCATGTAGTACACTGCCTATGTATGGTTAGGCACAGGTAGTGTAATGTTTGGCATCCTTTTTACTGTATGTAAGAGTCAGAAAGAGGTGCTGTTCCCTGCGTCCCTCCAGTATCAGTGTATGTGCTATGCATTGCCTCTTTGTCAGGGCCAGGGCATACCAGGCACACCTCCTTCTGCCTACTGGGGCAGGCTCAGGCTGTTCCTCCTCTGAGTCACTCTGTGCCTGTGCAGGCCTTGGCATTGGTGGGGGGCTTTGTGGCCCAGCCCCTTGCTGGTCCTGCTGCAGCTGTATCTGCAGGATCATATTGTGTAGCATGGCACATACAAGGATGATTTGGGTACATGCAGTTGGTGAGTACTGCAAGGCTCCACCGGATGTGTCCAGGCACCAGAACCTTTACTTGAGCATCCCAAACACATGCTCTATTATGATTCTTGTTTGTGTGTATGCCTTATTATTGAGTTCTTGTTTGGATGTGTATGTGTTTCTGATGGGTGTCATCAGCCACGGCTCCAGTGCGTATCCAGCATCCCCTACTAGGTGATCATGTGGGATGTCCCCATTGGCAAATTTCTGGTACAGCTGTGTCAGATGCCAGATGTGGAATTGTGATAACTTCCAGGGCAGCCAGCACACAGTTCAGTATTATGCCCTGGGCATTGCACATGACCTGGCAGTTGATGGAGGGGAAGCCCTTGAGACTGATGTAGACCCTACCCTGCTCACTGGGTGGTGCTTTGATGTATTCTATTGCACCCACTACCTCAGGGTATTCTGTTATTTGCTGGAAGAGATGCATACTGCTGGCCAACACCTCACGGGTGAGGGGGAAATATACGTGCTCACCAGCATGTGCTGCCATGGCATCCAGGAACTGGTGGAGAACCCTGGATGCTGATGCCTGCGAGATCCCAATCATATCCTCAGTTGGCCTTTGTAAGGTACCTGTAGCTAGCATTCTTAGGCCTACACATACCTTCATTTCCACTGGGATAGGTTCCCGTCTGTTAGTTTTGTGTGTCAGGCGTTGCAGGCACAGCTCAACAATCTGCTGTAGGAGGTCCCTGCCCACCTTATAGTGCTCCACTATCTCCAGCTCATGTAGCCCTTGGTAGGTTACCCTGGGTCTGTACACTCTTCTCCATCTCCTCACTGTGGGTTGGTTGGCAGCATTCCCATACTCACCACCCTCAGCCTCTTCCACAAGTTGTATGATAGCTATTGCAGCCCTATTATTTTGCTGTTGTGAGTGTTAAAAGTTCCTTGCTTGTTTACACTGGGGGTGTAGGGTGTGGGAAAAATCAGAGGGGTAGGTGTTTGCATAATTTATAGTGGCATTTTGGCCTGGGCTGGTCTGCTGCCTGTGTAATTGGCTGGTTCCGATATTTTTCACCTGGCAGTGAACCTAATACCCATTGATTAACTTCCTACTGCTGCTTTCACTTCCCATTGCCCTTCTGATTCATCCCGGGACACGACACACAATCTGTGTACTCCAGTGTGCACACTGCTGCTACTTCCTGGGTTCACTTCATTTATCTTCCTGTCGACCCCGTTGCGCAGCGCGCACAGCCGCTTACACTTTGTCATACATGCTGGGCAGGTTTAGACATACCCCCTGGCTTTGCTGTGCTAAGCTGGATGCAACCCTGAGCCACAGGGCTCCAATCCACTGACAGTATGCCTGACACTTCCACACATGATGTCACCTACCTCCTAGTCTTGCACTCAGCTATTCATACTCATACACTGTTGGTACCTGCCTCACATGCTGGGGAAAACCAGGATTCATTATCCTTCCCCTCATTTGCATAGAATTGCCTGCTAATGCATAGTTACATATGTCACACTGTGCCTCCCCCCTTAACAACTACTACTCACTGGCCACGTTGTCTTTTGCCTGCCATTGACTTGCATGGTGGAATATTGATTTTAGTTAGACTGCTTTTTTATGTTTATTTTCTTATTTCCCCAATGATCCCATTTGCGCGCTGCTGCCCTATACTTTAACGGCCGTGATCTGCGGATATATCATAAAAGTTGTATTTTGTACATTTGGCATTGTTTACAGTGCCAATGGCCTTCTACTTGGCCATTGGCATGCTTCCTCAATGATATGCAGCCTTTATTTGTAGCTATCATAGCTCCATTATGGGGTTTGCAGTACAGTACTTGGTTACTAACCAAGTACATTTCTACATCTTTTGCTAGTCCTGCATGCCCTGATTCCTGCCTCCTGGATGGCAGATTTACCTAATTTGCATGGTTTTCACCTGCAAATGGGATGATTTGCATATGGGGGCTGGGGAAGTGCAGCACTAGTGCTACAGCACTCGCACACGTCAAACGTGCACTTACGTGGATCGCTCGGCTGCCTTATTGGCACATTTTCCTCTTACACTAATCATGCACGCCATGCAAGCTTTTGAGAATCTGGGGGAATGTCTAGTATGATCTATCCCCTTGTAGTTTTTTTTTACAATCTGAAGCAATTACTTTTCCTGAATATACGTTGCGAATAATTTCCTTACTAACATTGTTGAATCAATATTATTCCAGTCTGTTTCTGGTAAATTTAAGTCCCTAGCTAATATTATTCTTCCCTCCTGTGTTTCATGTAAGAAATGTTTGAATTCCTCTAGGTCATCAGCACTTGACTTTGGTGGCCTATACACTCCAAAAATTGTTATATGTTCCAGGATTGTTTTTATTGTAACAGTTATGCAATCTGTAGTATTGGTGTTGTTATTAAACATGTAATAATCACAGGTCTCAATTATCTTTAATCCCTACCATAACTTCTCCACCTGATTTTTTGTTAGAATGTCTGTTACAGTAAAAACATTTATACCCTGACAGAACTGGTTTCCAGTCATTGCTCTTTAACCATGTTTCACAAACAATAACAACATCAATGATCTGGGAATGTAGCAAATTTTCCAATAAAAAGCTTTATTAATGCTCCTAGCATTAACAACCATCAGAGATGCATAACATGTTGCTATATGTGAACTATTAAATTTTCAACATGGCAAAAATCCTGCCTAGGGTTTGTCAAATATTTAAAAATATCTGCTGCAAAAATTATCTTCCCTGATCTTGGCAAACAAAAGCCAATAACAAAGGGCACGGTATCATGTGGTCACTGCAAGGCTTGTGCCCATATTAACAGAGATGTGGTTTTTATTCATCCTGTAAGTGGGAGGAAGTTCCAGTTAAAAGGGAGAGCAACATGTAGGACAACAGATGTAGTATATTTGGCAAACTGTGACTCCTGTCCGAGTTATTATGTGGGTAAGACCAACAACATGCTTAAAGTCAGAATCTTACAACATATGTCATCTATCAGAAATTTAGATGAACATAATGCCCTATACAGACACACACAGAACCACCCCACACATCAATTTAGTTTTAGGGTTATACAAAATGTAGTTTTGAACAATAGAGGTGGTGACATTAAGCAAACAACTGAATGGGTGGAATCTAAATGGATACTTGAGTTAGCTGCACACAGGTTTCCGGGATTAAATGAAGCGGTGCCCCTTAAACCAGCCCTAAAGAAAAGGCGGGCTTTTTATTGAATTCTGGTTGGTTGAGGAGTATTTTAAATATGACTGTATTTGTTTGTTTTTCAGTCTGAAGAAGGGTTTTGGCCCGAAAGCGCTAACTACGAGTTGTTTTGTGTTGTCAATAAACTCCAGGTTTTATATCAGCAGTTTCCAGCAACGTTTTTTCTTTTTCTTTGTGGATACTACTTTGTGACTGTTGCTGAGATTTAGCATAGCACGAGCTTTTTCTTTCTATTTATTTATCCAAAAAAAATCTTTTCATTCACAGTGACCTGAATATACTTTCTATTGGTGATTTGTGAAAAATACATCCTAACACCAGTACAAGCTATACTATCTAAGAGGGCTGTCAGTTCCCTATTAACAGTCTGAGAATCCTTGCGGATGACATCATTTGCACCAACATGAATAAAAATGAATCCGTACTTCCTTACATTAAGGCATTCCACGGCTTGTCTCATATCTTCTATTTTTGCTCCTGGCAAGCGTAACATTATTCAATGCTCATTATCTTCTCTGCAAATATATGTATCAGTTACTCTGATAATTGAATCTCCAGTTACAAGAATATCTTTATTGGCCAGCTCTGAAGAATCTTCAGCTTCTAATACAGTAATATCTGCTCAATCAATTGGTATGAAGAATAGATATTCATCACCATTAGTCTTACTATTCCCACTATTTTCATTGTATATTACATTCTTATCCAGCTGGTATTGTAAATCCACAGCTTGAGCCATGTAGTCAGCATCTGTCTTTCTCTTCTTTTTTCTTACAGTAATGTCCTTTAATCCTTCCACATTCAGTTTTGATTTATTCCTTTTCACCTGTCCCTTGCCTCTTTTTTCTACCTTCTCTGTTGGAAAAATATTGCCTTTTTCTGTAGACTGAAGGTTTTTTAATAGAAAAACATCATCACTTCCTGTAATCTGCGTGTTATATAACAAAGCAGTGTCCTTTTTACTATGTATTCTCTTTTGATATCAGTCATTAATCAGTTTATTTTTCTTCCGTTATTTGTTAACTTCTTCCTTTCTTTCATTTTTTTTGTGTTTTCTTCTAAACAAATTGGATCCTATGATTGCTGAATAGTTGCATCCAGAATTCCAAAGTTGTCAGGGCTGTCATCTTTCATAGGGGCTGAATGATCTTTGCCAACTACAGATGCATCACTTTCTAAATGTGTTCTATTTGTTCTTTACCTAACATTAGTTATTTCATCAGTCCAGTCATTAATATATGAAACAACAGTTCTCCAAGGCATGCCAATAGCACAAGTGCAATCATCATCATTAAGTCTAGATTTACTTCTAACAATGGTAAAAAAGATCCAACTTTTGACATGAGGAACACAGATCACCAATTTTATCAGTTGTTACCTTTAAATATGCATAGCATTTATTACACTGTACAAGATGTTTGTGAATTTGGCCCGATTAGCTTCACAATTCAATTATGTTGGAGTCCCCCCTCTCTCTGGATATGACAATACAGGTAAAAATGTGTATATGTGCCCATTTGTTACTACTGAAGAAATGGATAGCTATGGTTCTTACCTACACTCTTCTTGCACATTCCTACCTTCTTTTCACATGTTTTCCCCCGTTTGCTCCATATTTCACCACTTTCCTATCTTCCCCTTTTCTTTTCTTTTCTTTAAAGAATTATTGTGCAATGGTGCATGATGTGCAGCATTGCACCGTAATGGTAAACAGGATCTCATTCACTTTTATTGGATATCAGCAACATGTAGTACCACACATTTCATTGTTATCGCATTGAGTATATACACAGATGATTATCTTGCAACTTGTCCTGTGGCTGCAGATGTACCATCAACCTCCAACAACAATGCCTAACAGCTTCTGTCACAGAGTCAGTTATCTAGTATGTTTATTTCATACAATCAATAAGGCAATGTCACATATTTTCTTCAATATGTCATTATGTTTTCTTACTTACTTGCCTTCCATTTCACTTCTTTCCTATCTCCCCATTTTGTTCTGTAAAAAATTTCCACTTGATGGTGCATATTGCGCAACCATGTGCATCAATGCTCAAAAGCAAGAAAGTATGGTGGTATATTTCAAGTGATCATGTACACTTGTAAATACAACCTACACCACTATTCCAACCCTCTAACACATGATGCTATTTTAGAACCTGGTACCATCTGGACACAAAATGTGGAGCATGATCATGCTTTACTCGGCTAAATCCATGACCATACCCCACAACAAAGTCAATGAATCAACAGGTATATATGTATGTATGAGTACAAACCAAATAAAAGTTTGTGTTGAGTATTTTAGAAAATACTTGCTACTCAACTGACTGTGTGGCACTGTGTGTTAAAACAGTGATATATTCCTTTGGTTTGAAGCCCATGGTACTGGCTTCCATTATAGCTGTGTTATCATTGCTGTGTTATCATTGCTGCATGATGCCTACAGAAAATGCATTAGTGAGAATAAATGGGGAAGATTTGACAGAGAATGCAGGGTAAAGTTGAAGTGAGAATAATGATGTTTTCAAACCATTTGCCTGAAAAAGCCTTGAGTGGTGAACATTTTCTTGCTTGTGTGCAATAAAGGTCAATGTTTTTTAACATTTTCATGGTGCCGGTTTTGCAGTTTTTATTGTTTTTTAAGTATAATTTGGCAAGTCCGACTTCGTCTACATGGTGGGATTAAGGTGTTTATTTGTCCATTGGTTATTGAATTAATTCTACCCATGAACATGATGTCACGACTAAATACTAATTCATTTCCTTCACCTAGTACCTATCAGCAGCAGAATGCTCCTAATATTGATACATGTTTGGATATAACTTTAAATTTATTATTAAATTAATCTTTGAGTGAAGATACTACTGGTATATGCAGCTATCCCATAACTGAAAACTAATTCAGCTGAGAGATTTTGACTGCAAAATGCAACAGTATAGGAGGCTACAGTGGCAACATCTCTCCTTTGATGTATATTTAAAACATAAAATGATACCGAAAGGTCTCTGTATTCTCAAAATGCTTAATTATGAGGATAATTACCCTAAGTTACTACAACAATGGCAGCCCATTAATATGAACTGTTCCTTTCAGTACATGCAATTAATGAACACTTTTTTTTCCCAATGGAAAACCAACTAAAAATGGAACTGCTGCTTGACAGTAATCAGCTTTAAAACTGAGATCAACTCTCACTCAACTATTTTAGTAGATACAATGGACAGGATTACAATATTCGATAATCGTTTGATACTAAAAAGAAAAAATAAGAGATGTCTATGATTTTAAATCACAAAATGTTTTTTTTTCATGGTAAAATCAGTGACAATGCTCATCTGAGCAGAAGGAGGGGTAATCTGTTAATCAAAGCAAAACCCATGATGTTCCTCAATTTGTACAAGCTATGAAGCTAACAACCTCTGTTAATAACACTAATTCAGTTGGTCAGTCTATGATACCACCAGCATTAGTGGATTCTACCATTGTTTCAGCACTGGATTCTTTGGACATACCACATTTAATAACCGAAACATATCCAGTGCCAAAAGAAAAAAGAACATACAAAAGCAATCAGGCTGCAGTCAAATGAGGAACAACAGCCAGAGAATTAATAAGAAAAGTCAGTTGTGGATTTAAATGGTATTGTGTTTAATTTATCAATACATGACTTAAATCAACATGAGTTAGCATTATTAAATAAGGGTTTGTCATTTATTCCAGGAAGTAGAACTGATATAGAAGATTTTCTGACTGACAATAAGTTATTTATTAAAAATGTAAATCTTAAATTATTTGGTAGTAATACTATAGATGTGACTAATGACAAATATAACAATCTAAAAAGACAGAGTACATTTGTTCCTATTTGTATTCCACTGGTTGCTACATGTGAAGAAGTTGATGGAAAAGATATATATATATATATATATATATATATATATATATATATATATATATATATATATGAATTAATGACAACTAGTAAAAAGTGTTTTTATAATTTAATAAAAGGACAACAACAAGCAATCAATTCTTTATTATTGAACAAAAATATTGTTATTAAAGGATCGGATAAGGGTTGTAGCATAGTAGTTCTTGATTTTTGATTATTGTAACATGAAAATGCATGAGATGCTTGACTCTGCAGAATATAGTTAATAGATAAAGGCTATATTAACCATATTATAACTTCTGTTAATAGCAATATCTCTGAAATGCATCTCAATTGTCAGATGTATTTGGAATCATTAGATTTTCATGTAAAAATTCCTAAAATCTCATTTATTTATGGGACATGCAAAAATCCATAAATCTACTACTGCCCCACCCTTAAGACCTATTGTCTCTGCTACAGCATGGCTTACAAACCTATTTCTAAGTATATAGAGTCAAAACTAAAGGGAGCTTTAAACTATTTAAAAACTATTAACAGAGATACTCCACAATTTTTGGAACATCTTTTCACTGGTCAAGTGACAATAATATTGCTGATTGTTATTTTGTAAGTCTTGATGTTGACGCTCTGTTCACATCAATACCAAATAATATTGGGGTTGAAATTTTTAAGAGAATTTATTATTCACTATTCAAATTTTTCTGTTAATGAAACTATGACTATATGTGTGTAATTAGAATTAGTTTTAGAAAATAATTTATTTATGTTTCATGAAAAATTATATAAACAATGTAAGTGTGTATCCAGCAACGGAATGGTTCACTGAATACCTTTTATGAATTTATTGAAAATTTACATTCAACATCTAGTTTTCTGTGCTTTAAACAAAAGATTAGTTAAAAATACTAATGGATATATTGATACTATTTTTTTAATATAAAGAAAAATACTTATTTCCAAAAACTATGCACCCAATACAGATTTTTAATAACATGGTTAAAATCAACATATTAGATTAGTTAGATTAAATACTAATAAAGAAAATATGGATAAACAAATTTTAACGCTAATGATTTCCTTGACAGAGGTTATATTAATAAACAGATAAAAGGATTACGCAAATAAAAAAATACGTGATGATGAGTTATGCCCCATTTTTTTCTAAGAAACACACATTAAGTAAGGGAAATAAAGAAAACAAAATTAATTATAAAAATTAAAACAACACTTCAAAATGTAGGTGTATTTTATGATTTGATATGAACACAAAAAAATTCAACAAATAATCAGGAAACATTGGCCAATGTTAAAACATATACCAGATTTAATGATATTACTACTGACAGTTTATTTTTTGATATAAAATTTAAGTAATCTTAAACATAAACTATATTATAAGGAGCAGGAGAAATATATTCAGAAATATAAATAACAGAAATCTGATACTGAAAAATGTCAAAATTGCCAGTTTGTAAATATATTTATACCAAAGCTCAAACTATACATCCTGTTACACAAAAAACTTTATATCTTAGAAGTAAAGGGACTTGTGACACTACAAATATTATATACATGTATAAATGCATTTTTGTAATGCATTTTATATAGGTAAAACAAATAGAAGACTCAAGGATACAATATGTGTGAGCATTTGTGGGATATAGGAAGACAGCTTGAGACCAGTGCTTTATATAGACATATTCTTCTTCTTTTGGCTTTTCCCACTTAGGGGTCACCACAGCGGATCACCTGTCTGCTCATGATTGGCAGTGGAGTTTTACAGTCTTGAGTTGCCAGCTCGGCACCCAACCTTCCACAGAAGACACACACACACGCACTCACACCTAGGGCCAATTTAGAGTGTCCAATCCACCTGCAGCATGTCTTTGGGATGTGGGAGGAAACTGGAGCACCCAGAGGAAACCCACGGGACCACAGGGAGGACATGCAGACTCTGCACAGAAGGCACCCCAGCTGAGGATCGAACCGGAGAACCTCTTGTTGTGAGGCGACATTGCTAACCACTGCACCACCGTGGCTGCCCTGTTTTATATAGACATATAAAAGACACTAATATAACACATGAATTTACATTTTTTATCCTGCAAAATATGTATGAGACTATTAGAGTGGATGATATATATAATCACACTGAAATTTTAGAAAATAAATGGATACTATGATTTAAAGCTCACAAGCCTCCTGGTTAAAATGAAAGTCCTACCATTAAACCTGTTTTTAAAGAAATATATAGCAAAATTAAATGAAAATGTTATGTAATAAATAGAAATCATGTTTTATAAATATATCAATACCATGACTGTAATGGATAGCATCATTATTGAAATCATTGACTTATTTATTTAATATCCTAATTGTATAAAATGTTTTATATGCATTTACAATGCTTAACTTAGTATTGATTTATCTTATGTATATCTTTTTAAATGGGTTTCAATTAAGTTTCAGTTATGGTGTTCTTGTCACATGATTCAATTATTATTTAAATGAGATTGATGATATTTGGAAACCATTTGCCTTGAAGAAGCCTTGATTGGTGAAAGTTTTCTTGTGTGTGTACAATACAGGGCAATGTATTTAAGAGCTATGTGGTGCTGGTTTTGCAGTTCTTTTATTTATTTATTCTTTAAGTATAACTTGTCAAGTCTGGCTTTATTTATGTGGCGGGAGTTAGGTGTTTGTTTCTACACTGAAGTTGAAGTATTCCAATGCTTCATTTATAGAAGGCCATAAATAATTACACATGAAACAGCATGTTTACCATCAACTGTGCTTGCTGAGAGTGTGTACTGTACAAATCTTGATGCATTCAGAAAAGTTTGTGCTGCTTAGCATCATGCACGCACGTTAAAACAAATGCATTTGTTTGCGTGATGCTAAGTGACTAGCACCTTTTGTAAATGTATATGAAAATAACTTACACAAAATGCTATTCCACAGTCATTTCCTTACATTAGCACTTTATTTGTATAAGCTGCAATGCCACAACAGTATAATTAATGTCTGCATATCCTGGATTAGAACCCCAGAACATCTGCACTGCAGTCTATTGCTCTCCACATGTATCCACATTATGTCACCTGCAGTGTGTTTTGCACTGCTACTTAAGTAAATCAATTAACAATCATGCAATACATGCTATTCTATCATTTTCCTAAGTTTGCTAGAACAATATTTACAGTATGCCACTTTACTGTTGGCCCTACATCCCCCCGTTGTGTATGGCTTTGCCCAGACATATGTCTTTGCCAAGTTGATAAGTTTGTTCACATTATTGAATTACTATTTTTGCAAGTGCACAGCATTGCACACACATTCTTTATTGGGAATATGTGACAATCAGTATTTCTGTTTAGAATTCATCTCCTAATTAATTGACTCTGTGGCGTGACAGGCTAATGCATTGCTGGGTTTGAAATAAGGTGTCTACATAACTTTTATAATTATGTATTGTAATTTTACATACGTTCACTAATAGTACTGCTGCCTAACATTGCTTAGTGATGGTGCGAGCCATAGCAATACATTTCTTATTCTCCAGTAACAACTGGGAAAATGTACACATTTTAAGCTGTATTCGGACTGTCATCTCCAGAGAGAAGGGTGAAACATAACTGTGTTGTGAAGTCAACTGGACCAAATTAGGTTTGTCAAATAGACACATCTGCAAAATGGAGAGCTATGTATGGGATGATATTTTTTTAAGGGACAGATGCCTCTTTTTTTTTTAAAGGAGAGAATGGAATGTTGGGGAAGGGACAGAGGCAAGTATGTGGCAGACAAGTTGGGAAGATGAGGAAGCATTTGCAGACAGACAAGACATACAAGACAAGGAAACGGCTGGTGAAGGCCATGAGAGGGGATGAACACCTTGGTTGGGGTGAGGGTGGAAGAATCAAGGTCCCATGGACATCAGCACAGTAACAGTGTGACTCAAGTGCTCATCCACTGGACTTTCAGTACTGTTCCATCACTGTGCTGCTAGCTGCAGTGGCCAATGTCTGCACCTACAACCAGTCTCCTCTACAAGGATGGAAAACATGTACTCCATCCTATGCACCACATTGTGCAACTCTACATGAGTGATGTATGCACCCACTCTGGCTCTGCTCCCAGAGGGGACCACATGCCTGGCCCCTAGGGCAGGTCTACCTGAGGTCCAGGTATGGGAGGGGCAGCAGGGGTGGTGCCATATGATGGCAGCCCAGATGTGCTGGTCCTTGGTGTTGCAGACAGTGGAGTGAGCGTAGACGCATCACCAGGAACTGGCCTACCCTGTTGTGGTGTAGTAATAACATAACAAAAAAACAAAAACAAAGACGAAATAAAACATGAAACAAATTTTAATCAAAGATTAAAAAAACAAACAAAAAATCAAACAGTATAAAAATTGTTAAATAATATTAATACAGACAGAATGATAAATAATAATGGGAAAGTATTTAACAACATAAGATAATATTATACATACAAAATAAACATAAGAAATAATAAAACAAGTATATAATAAAGAGGAATATAATTAAATTAATAATAATAATAATAATAATAATAATAATAATAATAATAATAATAATAAATAAATCATAACAAAAATAAGTAATCCAGAAATAACAAAAAGAAGATATGGGGTTGTTTGAGAGAAAAAATGAAGAACATTAGTAACTTCACAAATTATACAACAAGCTTTCATAAATAACTTTATTGTAGTCTGTTACAGTCTACTTAAAAAAATAACAACTGCTAAAAATTTTCTTTATTACTTGGACTTGGACTACATGCACAGTGATTATACTTGACAGCAAGTCATTGAAACTACAGGTCTGGAGGTCTGCACTTCAAATGCTATAATGATGATTACATAACAGTACTGCATTTTTATTGATGAAAAGCTAACTCAGCATTGTAATCAGATGATTTTTTATATTTGGAGAGTGTGGTATTACAAACCACAAGCAATGTCTACTGTAATACTGTAGTTTTCCATTGAAATACAACATAATGCAAACACTCTTTTGTTTTACACTTTATATACTCATGGTCGTTGTTACCTGAGAATGTGCAACTGTTGCTTTGTGTTGCAGACCATACCTCTCCGCCATTTAGAGCAGGATATCTTGACATCTCATAAAATGTTGGGTGTACAAGGGCCCATAATTAGGAACATATTTCAAATATTGCTATTATACACACGGATAGTTGAATAGGATTTTTGTTAACATAATACTGTGACACTCTTTATTTATTGACTTAAATATCAATTACTTGCCAGACAACCATGAATCCTAAAATGACCAGACTAAAGCAGTGATCCTTAAATCTTGGTTTTCAGCAGAAAAAAGTAGTATTGAAAGCTATGCCACAGTGTAATGCATGCATACTTGGTTTTACTGTTCAGATATGCATTTCCAAACTCGTAAAACATGTATGATATAGCAACTAATCCATCTATAACTGTTAAGGCTACAATAACAATGCTTTATATAATTATTCTTACTTACAACATGCTTCTTTCATCCTCACTAATCGCCTACCATGGGACCTCACCTCCAGTGTTTACCATAGTCAGCTTGAGCATTTGCAGGTAATAAATTCAAATCATACTTACACATCCCCAGGGTGTTCCCCACCTGGCAACCCCTGATCCACTGATCAAGGGTATCCCCTCTTTCACTTACAGAGGTTATCATAGTGGTAATGACATGGTTCAATTGTGCGGGAGATACCAGTCACACTGGTAAGTGCTCTTGCCAAACTATCCAAGATTTATGATTTGTACTGAGAAGTAGTATAGTCTTCCTGCAACAGACATGGGCCATGATCCCTATCCAGGAGGCGAATAAAAATCTTGGCCTCCTGGGCACCCCATAGCTGTGCTCTAAACTGCACATCCTCTGCAATGACAGACATTGCTGCACAAGTCTGAGCTCAGTGTGTAAAGAGCAATTCCTGCTAATTCCCCTTTTAATACCATGTTTTCTCACCAACTGCACTAGATGAGAGTCCGGACTGTCTGGATTTTGATACATTTAACAAAGATGGGTGCTTCTTACCATAGCTCAAACCTATGTTTGCCCGATGGTAAGCGTCACTCACCTTTTTCAAATATATTAGCAAAAACAATCCAATCAGTACAATTGCACTGTTATTTCCTTACAGTGCCACTTTATTTGGATAAGCTGCAATGTCACACCATGATAAGAAAAGTTTGCATACCCTGAAGTAGAACTCAGGACCATCTGCACTTTTGTCCAACACTTAACACATGTCACCATAAGGGTAGTTACATGATCAATGTATCTGAGTATTGATTGTTAACTTCATGTATGAATGTAGCACAGTGCAGCTTACTGGTTTGTGTGACATACAGCATTGTCCAGTAATATTAATTGAAAGCATCTGGTTTTATTTTTGGATGTCTGCTCCATGACTGATACATGAGTGGTCTCACTGTGCAAATGTGGTAAGCATTACATTGTGCAAACATGGGGAAAAACAAAACAAAAAAAAACACAAACAAAAAAAAAATGAAATGAAAAAAACAAGGGGAAAACCGAAACACAAACAAAAAAAATTAAATGAAAAAAACAAGGGGAAAACCGAGAATATACAGATATAACGACTTCTGGCAGGTTTAACAGGATTTTAGCGTATATTTTTGTGGTGTTCCTCATAAAATGTGTGGTTTTGAGATTGCCATTCAGGAAGGATGTAAATAAATATGACAGACATTTTTGTTTACAACTTCATACTCTTCAGAAGATGCCTGATGGGGGTGGACCATGGGTGCTGTCATGTACACATATTCTTTACCTGTGTTGTTGTATGAGATTTTACAGCCAACACAACTGGTACATGCTGTGAAACCTCACTTAGTAGTGATGCAGATCATGAATATGCATTGCATGCTGCAAAAAATACTTTGTGGCCATGTACATGGATAAACTCCATGTAGGCTCTACATGTAACCTACATAGAGTGTATTGCATCCTGCCAAATGAGTGCACTTTGTATTCTTATCCAGCTTTGAATATGACAAGAAATACTACTATTTGATGTAGTATAATCATGTACCTCACAAGGAATAAGTACTCATATAGGCAGTGCGATGCAGTGCAGTGCATTAGCAGTTACTTCATGCCCTAACTTCATCTTTTTTCTCCTTCACTAGTCTTTTAAGATGTTGATCTTTAACAAAACAGGTGCATCCTGATATGTTTTAGATTCTTTTTTGTTTTTTTAGGAAAAAAAAAACATATCCAGTTGTGGAAGCATTTCTTAAGTTTATTAAGAATAACATGTAGAAAGATGAGTACTTTTTGTTCCTAAAGAAGCTGTCCATTCTCATGCATTTTCTTGTCATAAATGTTAATTTAATAAGTGGACATCTGTGCAGAACTCCTTTTTTCATCTGTGGTCATTTCTTACTTTTTGTTTGCACTGTTAGGTACAATTTAAATTGGGGTGATATCTGCTCTTACTAAAGAAGTTTAAGTACACTAGAGACTTGTCCATGAGGGCTGACAAGAAACGGCTTGACACTAGTGAGAAGTCAGTGGCAGCTGATTCAGTTGGGTGGTAGATTGATCAATGACAGTGAGAAGGAAGTGAAGTTACTGGATAAATCTCCTAGCTTACTAGTCAGTGACTTGATCTTCATCTGTTCCCATGAGCTCTGCTATGTGATTGAAGAAAATGAGCTGACATGTATATACTGAAGAAAGTAAGTTTCTCTGCAGCACCAGAAGCCTGGCAGTAGGTCTTACTTGAAAACAGTAAGTAGGCCTGGAAGTATAAAGCTGGTAAACAAACACATAAGCAAGGAAAGAAACAAACATACTATTAAATACATAAATAAATAAAGAAAAAAGGGCCAGTTCATCTAGGTTTCATGCAATGAAAGAAAGTTGTTGATCCAGGAAAGCCTTACGATAACAAGTACTACTTGTTTGAATTAAAAAGTACCAAAAGATGTGGTTAGATGCACCCACAATAGTGCCTGTTTGATTATTTTCTGGACTTACCTCTCTAGAAGGAGGCTTCAAAAACAAAACCCCAGGGCTCACAGATGGCATTATGTAAATTATCTGTCCTGGTAAAGTTAGAACTCTCAAAGAAGTGACTGGAGATTTATTGTTTATCAAGTGTGTGTTTGGTTATTTATTTTTCAACCACAAAGTTAGTCAGCGGCAAAAGTACACAAATAATAGATATTTTCATGAAATAGACTGAGAATATGATTTTTATAATAGTCATGCATAAACAGGAATAATACAATAATGCCAAAATTTATGAAGTAATGACAACAGCCAAGCAATATAAACATTTCATGATATGTAAACTTTAGAAGTCGTTGCTATTAAAGATGAAGTACGATTTCAAAAAGGTCAGTCTTAAATCAATAGATTTTAGTAAAATTTTATTAATTTCCAGATACATAACAAGTCTAATTTAAGGTAAGTATATTCATGTCTGTGGAAGGGAGGGAGATACCCAAAAGCACTAAAGCATTAAATGGGACACTATGGGTGAAGCAATTCAGTAGTACTTTTGAGAAAACTGTGGCAAGGTCTCTGAAAAATGTCTGAATGGAATATCTAGCCAATATCATTAACTTTAAAAGTCTTTCTGAAATGGATAGCTTAATTGGAGAATAACCAGAAGGGATTGTGAACTGAGGAAGAGGATAACATTTGGCATTTTGAATGAAATGATGGGAAATAGAAAATGTAATCTGTTGGTAATTGGCAATACAATATTGCTAGTCAGAAGCAAGCAGTTTTGAATTTTAGGGTCAGTGTGATTTCAAACTACTTATGCACTGTGGGATTTAGCAAGGGTGTTGAAGGTGGAGGGCATAAAATAGACTGGGGGTTAGAACATTCTTGGCAGTGAACCTTCTTGATTCACGGTAAAAAGATTAATGATATTTTAAAAAAATAATGTACTTTATTGAGGACTGAGGATTACATTAGTGAGTGTAGTCTTCATGCTACTGACTATCTGTAAGTTGTAGGCATCGGCAATGAACAAGCACACACACACACACACACACACACACACACACACACACACACACACACACACACACACACACACATACATACACACATAAACACACACACACATGAAATCATAAACATGCACTCACAGACATACACATTTGATATATATATATATATATATATATATATATATATATATATATGTATATACATTCACACATACACACACACACACACACACACACACACACACACACACACACACACACACACACACACACACACACACACACACACACACACACACACACACACACACACCATATATACAGAAGCACTCCGATACACACATTTTATATATATAATGTGTGTGTGCGTTTGGATTTATCTTCACACACACACACACACACACACACACACACACACACACACACACACACACACACACACACACACACACACACACACACACACACACACACACACACACGCACACACACACACACACAAACCACACACTTACCTATGTGTGTGTATAGGTAGGTTAGTAGATTCCAGTATTAAACAGCTATTAGTCAGGAATGATTTTCCTTGGCACATATACTATAATTCAGTGATCTTCTAGCCTGTGGTTTTAATTTAATATGTTTGTGTTCATTCTTATAGTTTAATTTCCTTTAGCATCACAAACAACTTGAGATGCTGTCAAAAATATGACATTACATGAAAAGTTTGCTTGTATCATTTTTCTTTCTTTGCATACGCATTCCTGTATTTTTCTGCCACTGTTTGATATATATATGGCATTTATGTAATAACACATTGCTTTTAACATTGCATGTTGATCTGATTTCATATTATGAATAAGGGGATATGCCTTTCTGATTTTCTTCCACATTTTAGATTCACTCCTCCTTTTGGATCAGCTCATAGCTCACTGTATAATTGCCTGTGTAACTAAGCTAAGCTAATCTAAGTTAACATAGCAGTATTATGCAACCATCTGTCAGGTTGTGCAGTTTCATTTGTTTCTTTTTTTTTGTTTGTTTTGTTTTTGTTTTTTTATTTATTTATTTTTTTGTATGTTCAGATTTTGTTTTTCATTCCTGCACTTAGCAACAGCCTTTTTTCTTCTTCTTAAGCCTGTTATTTACAGAGATTCATTAATAGATACTGTTGGACACTATAAAATATTTTTTTACATGTTGATTTTGAATAAAATGCTTTTTATGACACAAACTTATATACATTGGTGAGCTTTCTGCACTTCCTTTATGGCTATAGTACTGCTACAATTATGATCATTGATGTCCTTGTTCTAAATCTAAAACAAATTGGTAAACCAAAGAGATATTATCTGTGTTTTCTTTTCATGTTTCATAGTGACAGCATGAGAAATATTCACTGACCACAAGAAGACTAGAAGCATGTCCACCAATAACTCTTCACACACTCCAAGTTTTACTAAGTCACCACTTCAAGTTCACACACTTCATGATTTCTGACAGCAAGTTGTCTGTGCATATCTGGAATTATTCCAAAAAGTTAAACTACAATGTCTTTGGGTGGTATTCATAGTCAGCTGTGCAAATGCAATTGGAGTATTCCTAATGCTTACAAATGAGTGTAATAAAGGCACAGTTCATAGAGTCCATGCACAGTAATACACAAGGCCTGAAAAATAATGAGATTAAAGTGTAGCACACTAATGATTGGTTTTGCAATTCACAATCAGACATCCCTGCAGTATGCACAGCCATTACTGAATCCTGTGCTTTGTCTTTGATAATGGAGTTGCATTCTGTGAACTTGTTTATCCAAGTATACACAAGCACTTCTCTGATGCACAAATGAGTTATTTCCCCCAGAACCCCCTTGTTTAGTCTGCATTAAGTATGCACAAGCACTAAGATGACATAGGTTCTCTGCCCATTGAACAAGACCAGATCTGGGTGATGAATCTGTCCTCTATTTAGGATCTAGATTTTTGAGGTGAAGCATATTCATCAAATCTGGGTTTGACATGGCCTTATATGTGAGGAACTTTGGGGCCTTTCAAGCTGCAGGTGTCTGGTCAGATACATTGCATTGTACTCAATCATAGGTCTAATAAGTGATGGATCTAGATGTGAATCCCTTCATGATCAGGTGGGTGATATAGGCTACTGTCAACCTGATGACTTTATATGGTAGCTAGGGGTAGCCTTGTTTTTCCCAAAGGGTATGACTATGCATTTTGTTTAACTTCAGGGGATATCTGTGTCAGATGTGTTTTAGTCATCTGCAAACTTTGTCAGTGTTTGCTTGTACTTCAGAAAGTAGATGCCGACCTGTGGGACACCACTTGTGACAGGCTTTGAGTCTGACATGGCTCCAGCAACTCGGGTTCTGTCACTTAGCCAGTTTGCAACCCATCTTGTGATGTTTTACATTCAAGCTGATGAGTTTTTCGATGATACCTGAGTGGGGTATTGTGTCGAAGGCCTTTGCCAGGTCGAGGTAGGCTGTATGGACTGCCTTTCCCTCATCAATGGCCTTGGTGACTGTCTCGAAAAAGTCAACCAGTCAACATAATAAATTATTTTGCCTTGCAGTCACTTCAGTAGTCTGATCATCTATTTACAAGCACTTTCCTGACACACAAATGAATTATTTCACATAGCAGTCCCTTCAGTAACATTTCCTAGGATGCACAAGCATGAATATAAAACAGTCACCAAAGCAACCCCTTCAGTAATATGCCCCAGTATGAACAAGCAGCAAATTGAAGCATTCACTAATGTGACCCCTTCAGTAAGATGCCCCAATATGCACAAGTACCAAAATGAAGCATTCACCCAAATGACCCCTTTAGTAACATGCTCCAGAATACACAAGCATCAAAATGAAGCATTCACTCAAACAACCCCTTCGGTAAAATGCCACAGTACATAGAAGCACCAAAACAAATAATTTCCCCATATAACACCTTCAGTAATATGCCCAGGTACACACAAGCACAAAAATGAAATATTTCCCCAAGCAACTCCTTCAGTAAAATGTCCAAGTATGAACAAGCACTGAAATGAAACATTCACCCAAGTTACCCATTCAGTAACATGTCCCAGTATGCACAACCACCAAAATGAAGCATTCACCCAAGTTACCCCTTCAGTAACATGCCTCATTATGCATAAGCACCAAAATGAAGCACTGACTCAAGCAACCCCTTCGGTAACATTTCCTAGGATGCTTAAGCACCAAAATGAAACATTTACCCAAGTGAGATCTTCAGTAAGATGCCCCAATATGCACAAGCAGCAAAATGAAACATTTACCCAAGTGACACCTTCAGTAACATGCCCCAGAATGCACAAGCACCAAAAATGAAACATTCACTCAAGCAACCCCTTCAGAAACATGCCCCAGTATGCAAAAGCACCAAAAATGAAACATTCACTCAAGCAACCCCTTCAGAAACATGCCCCAGTATGCAAAAGCACCAAGATGAATCATTTCCCCAAACAGCACCTTTAGTAATATGTCCAGGTATGCACAAGCACAAAAATGAAATATTTCCCTAAGCAATTTCTTCAGTAAAATGCGAAAGCATAAACAAGCTCTGAAATGAAACATTCAGCCAAGCAACCCCTTTAGTAATGTATCATATTGCACAAGCACTGAAATTAAACATTTCCCCAAGCAACCCATTTAGTAATGACCAGTCCTGTACAAGCATCAAAGTGAAACATTTATCCAAGTTAACCCTCCAGAAAAAAATTCCCAGTATGCAGTTGTACCAACTCAGCCCCTCCCACATCTCTGTTTTTTTTACTGAAACCTACTGTTTTCTGCCATAACTGCATATCTATTTACACATTTTGTATGGAAATTTATAGATTCATGCCTATGAATCAAACCCATACACGTAAGTGTAAGCCCTGTTAACAGAGTAGTAGCTGTCCCCCTACTGTTTTTGCATTAATCATGTTACACATTTCCAATGGGGGAGGGGTCATGTTCACAAAATGTCATCCACATTTCTGTAGTCATCCTGACAGTCTTGGATTTGCATAACTTCTTAGCACCACTCTTCATGGATCACAGCTATTAAAATACGAAGCCCTAGACTAGAACTTCATTAGATATCCTTATGTCTCATGAATGCATATACTTATTTAAGAACTATCTCTTCTCCCATGGGAATATCTATAGCACGCTTGCATATATCCAGCAGCATTGGATAATATTTGCCTGATGACATAATCCTTGTTTTTTTAACATGCTGGCAAGGCAGCATCTTTAGGTGACAGCAGACTATGAACACAATGACAATCAATACACTGTGTGTTGCACTTGTATTATGAGAAAAGGTAGGGATATCTGCATGTTTTTTTCTTCTGCTTGTGGGTGTTATCAATGTTTTATGATAGAGTTGCCAATTTGTTGTGATCACACTTAGTAAAAAGACTACTAAAATATGACAAACTGCTATTACATAATAACATATTATGATGAAGTCTGACAATTAAAGGATGAAAATGCTTTATTTTTATATTATTTTATATTTTCTGAATAAACTTGTGATCTGTTGACTTTTCTGCAGCTCCTTGGTGTGTGCCCACAGTTTGTCATATTTCATTGAGATGTTTAAATGTGGACCTCTTCTTTTCTTTTACTTTTCAATAAATATATGTATATATATATATATATATATATATATATATATATATGTATATATATATATATATATATATATATATATATATATATATATTATTTTTTTTTCTTTTTTTTGGGGGGTCTTTCGGCTTGTCCCGGTTAGAGGTCACCACAGCAGAACTCCGGTCTACTAATGATCGGCAGTGGATTTTTACAGTGCCAAGTTGCCAGCACGATGCTCAACCTTCAAAGAAGGCACACCCATTCACACACTCACCTACCTGCATGTCTTTAACATCACTCGACAACAGGGAGGACAGGCAGACTCCTATCTTGCATTAAAGTTCTTAGCAATCTACAAAGCAATGACTTAATTGATTATTTTACATTGTTTCTACATATTAAAATATTTTAGTGCTATTGGAACACAGTGAGTTACTTATAAAATAAATAGCACTTTGAAGTCTTATTTCATGCAAGTTTGCTTGATGTATTATAAGGGACCAATTCAAAGACCGCTGTTGGGCTACAATGGTGTGAATTTCCAAACAAGGAGAGCTACTGTGCTCATTTTGGATACTGGCATGAAGCCTTTAGTATTACGTATATAATTTAGCCATGTGCTTTGCCAATTGCCAAACATTTTAGTCAGAAAAGAATGGTACAGGAATTTAATGGCAAGTTTTTCTAAGCAATTTTGGAGCAAACAAATGGGAAGGTTCACCATTTTTTATGGTTTAAAGCTATCGTTGCCTGTGTCAGCAGTCTTTTCTGTAAGCATAGGGTGTACTGGGAGGCTCTGTATTTGTGTGTGTGTGTGTTTACCAGCATGAACAAGGAAGGTGCCTGCACTGCAGGTACTTGGAAAAAACAATGCAGGTGTATAACTGCATTAACTGTTAGGTTCAGATGCTTGCAAATGAGAAGCTAATGAACTTTTTATTCGGTTTTACAAAATTGTAATTTTATTAGCCTTTTTGGGCTGATTTCTATCCCTTTCAACTTTCTGGCTTAAAAACATGTGTGTTTGCACATTTTTCATATCGTGCAGCACTACGAGGCTACAGTTAAACTATTCCAGGTGCCAGAAAGTCTGTTCTTCAAATTTTCTCTTAAAACTAGCTGCTTTCTCAGTAGTAGCACTATAATCTGAACCCCTGTGACTAGCACTTGCTCTAGAACCTGCTGGAAAGCACTAGGAAGCCTAAAACTGATACAAGCACTCAGCTCTCCTTGTCAATAAGGAGAAATTAATCATAGGCACTAAACAGCCTATAATTGCAAAGTACCTTGCAAAGGTAAGGGAAAACAGCTCTTAAACTTTACAAAAAAGCACCTAAACAGGCATGTCCAAGGGTCCGCTTCCGGTGATTTCTCCTGTCCACCTGGTGAATCTGGGCATACTGGGGCAATGTGGCAACTGCCTCATGTACACAGACAATCCTCTCCTCCTAACACTCAACACTACAACCTGCGAGAGATGCACTTACATAGCCAAACTGGAAGCAAAGCTCTCTCCAGTCAAGATTGTGCTAGACAGTCAAGAGGAGAAGGCTAACACCTGCATTACATCTCTAGCAACTCAAAGCCCTTCAAAACCCACACCATCAACTCCCACACATAGCAACACTAAGCCCACATATGCGGAGGCCCTTAACATTAACATGCCCAAGCAACAAGGACTTCTGAAGCTGAAACGCAAACAAACACCAGTCACAACCAAAGTGACACATAACTCACAACACCAGTGTGCCACCCAACAACAACCTCTAAGGTAAGACAATGTACCCAACACTTTAGTCATAGGTGACTCTATAGTCAGGCACACTGATGTCCAACTCACCAGGCTGAACAAGGAGAAAATTACAGTCAGCTGCCTGTCGGGTGCCAGGATCCACCACATAATGCATGCACTCAAGTCACTCCACAACAAGTACAAATACGACTCTGTTATTGCCCATGCTGGAGTGAATGACTTGAGATGTACCTCCCTGGACTACATGAAAAGAGACATGGAAGAGCTATTGGCTCATGTGACCCAGACAGGTATGATCCTAGCCCTGAGTAGCATCCTGCCTTCGCCCAGAATGATACCACAGTATAAGGACAAAATGATTGACTTCAGCAATTGGCTAAGCTTCTGGTGTCATTCAAAGGGGATCCAGTATTTGCCTACCTGGGAAGATATGATCGACAAACCACAATGCTTTGCCAGAGGTGGTCTGCACCTGTCACCCCTGGGATTCAAGTTACTGGCTAAAGCTCTTGCTACCCCTATAGTGCCATTTTTAGGCAAGGTTCAAAGGATAAAACCACCACCGTAACAGATACAAGCATGCAAAATCTTAAGGTAATGCTACTCAATGCTAGAAGTCTAAACCTCAAAATGCACTCTCTCGAGGCACTCCTAAAAATGAAGAACATCGATATTTGTCCAGTAACTGAGACCTGGATCAAGGATCCAGAGAGCACCCCTGCAATACCAGGCTACAATTCTTACCACACTTTTCGACCACAAAACCAAGACAAAAACACTAAAGGTGGAGGAGTGTCCATATTCACCAAGGATATTCACACCTCCAGGCTAGTTGCCCAACACAATGCATCTGAAATTCTCCAGGTGCAACTAACACTAGGTAAGACTGCAATCCAAATTGTAGCTTGCTACAGATCCCCCACCATGCCCCAAGATTCTCACTACACCTTTCTAAACATACTGGAAAATATTAAGATACAACCAAACTCCCTAATACTGGGTGATTTCAGCTACCCTGCGATTAATTGGGAAAACTACTCTGGTACCAACTCCTTTTCCCAACGGTTCTTGGAATTCATAAATTCCAATGCCCTGGATCAACTAATCCATTGTCCCACCAGGGGCTCCAATATTCTAGACCTGGTCATTACCAACATGGGAGATAGAGGCTACACACCAGTGGTCACCCCCTCATTGGTCAGGTCTGACCATAAATAAATCACCCTTGATATCCACATCCCACCCCCAAGCCCCAGTAAGGAAACCTCCTTAACAAACTTCTCCAAAGCCAACTTCAAGCTACTGAAGTTAGAAGTGACAAACTTTACAACACCCATGCAGATGGGATCTGGAAGTTCGACTGCAGAATCCTACACTAAGGCACTGTACGAACACATCCACTTGTGCATGAATCGTGCCAACCCAAATAGAACCAAGATGCTCTTCTCCAAAAAAAGGAAGCCAATCTGGTGGTCCCCTGCCATAAACAAATTATACAACAGAAGGAAGAAACTCTTGCAAAAAAAGAGGAAAATCCTATGATGCAAAACACTCCCACACCAGCCTCAGTAAAAAGCTGAGATCCCTCATAAAATCTTCAAAAGCTAGTTACGAAAATAAAATTGTCAAAGATTCCAAAGACAACCACAAGGCATTCTATAGTTATGTCAAGAATCTAAATGGCAATGCTCAGATCTGCTCTGAGCTACAACAGAATGGCATTAAATATACTGATCCCAAGGATATTGCCAACATCCTGGCAGATCGATTTAGTGCCAACTCCACCCCCTCTCATCCCCTAAAGGGCCTATCTCAATACCAAAAGATTGCCAAATTCCGATAATCATGGCCACAAAGGTAGAAACCACACTCTTCAAAGCTAAGAATACAGCATCCATGGGACCAGATGACATCCCAGGCTGTGTACTACATGAACTACAAAATGAACTGGCACCTCACCTAAGTGCCATATTTAATCATAGCCTCACCTCAGGCTTTGTGCCCACTGAGTGGCGCACAGCTACAGTTATCTCACTCCACAAGGGAGGATCCACCTTGGATCCCAGGAACTACCGTCCCATCAGTCTGACAAGCCTGATCTGCAAGGGCATGGAACGCATTATCATGGAACTTATAAGCAAAGACATTGGCAACCTTCAAACACTGGAACCCACCCAGTTTGGGTTTGTGAAGAGCCGATCTTGTCTCCTGAATCTGATTGGCTTCTTCAAATTAGTCTCCAGAGCTGTGGACGAGGGTAACGTGGTCCACAGAGCCTATCTGGACCTCACCAAGGCCTTTGACACCATACCCCACTCTGGAATCATAGATAAACTTACTAAGCTGGGCATAAACCCCTGCATCACTCAATGGGTTGCCAACTGGCTTACTGACAGAACCAGACTGTAAAAGTAGCTGACTCCAAATCCAGCTCCAGACAAGTGACAAGTGGAGTAGCTCAGGGTTCAGTCCTGGGACCACTCTTGTTTGGCATCTACTTCTCTGAACTACAGGCCAACACTAAGGGACTCTGGCTAACAAAGTTTGCAGATGACTGCAAACTGGGAGCCATTATTGAATCCCCAAATTATGTGGATATTCTATAAAAGGGCCTTACAGAAACAGATGTCTGGTGCCAGATCCATGGGCTCAAGCTTAATGCCAAGAAATGTATAGCTATCCCCTTTGGAAAAAAACATGTACCCATGAATTACCACATAGGTGGCAGGACACTAAACATTGAAAGTGTGATGAGAGATTTAGGGACACAGCTGGACAGTGGTCTCACTTTCGATAACCACATCACCACAACAGTCAGGAAATCCTTCTATGTGGCACACCTCTAAGTGCTTTTCATCCAGAAAAAAAGGAGGTCATTGTCCCACTGCACTCATCCCTCATTAGACCCATTATAGAGTATAGATGCCATATGCTGACCATCTAAAAAAACTCCAGCTATACTCTGTGGCATATCGTCTACTCAGAGGTGATCTCTGCTTAACACACAAGGCCATGTCAAACCCTGAGCTGTTGCACATGCTCCACTTAAAGAAATCCCAATCCCTCAGAGCCACACGCTCCAGGGATCTAAACCTTATCATCACAATGAACAAAACATGCTGGAGGGATAGGTTCCTGACCAAGAGACTCCCCATAGTCTGGAATAGACTGCCCATACATGTCAAGCAGAGCGCCTCTTTGGCCCTCTTCAAAAGGAACCTTGATGATTGAATGGGAGATAGGAAATTCACCCCGGGGATCATGTCAGTCGACCTGCTAGACAGGGGTCCAGAGAAGTAAATATTGTGGGAAGATATATCCAGGGAATTGTTATGGCTAGGCTTGCAAAGGCCCTAGGGCCAATAACCTAGTACCAACCTATGAACCTATGAACCTAAGTTCAGTTCCTTCATATCTCTTAATTGCTTATTATAAACGAGGCACAGAAAAATTCACTATAGATCCTCCAAAAAAACTATGGTAATACCTTCATTGAACACCTTTTGGAATTTAGTTTTCTACTACTGTGCAATTCACCCCTGCTTTACATTTATATATTATCTCTACACTCATACAGAAATGACACAACTCTTAAGTTTAATCACTGAGTCTATGCATTCTAATGAAATAATCAATGAGATATTCAATGAGTTATTACTCTACATCCACTAATTCAGCTAATTCAGTGATATGCATTTATATGTGAGACTATGTGTGTGTGTGTGTGTGTGTGTGTGTGTGTGTGTGTGTGTGTGTGTGTGTGTGTGTGTGTGTAACATATGTCTCAACTGTACAGATTTTCACTGAATGTCCAGATTTTTGCCTCATATTTTTGGTCTGTTCCTTATAAAATTTGGGATTTTCTGGCAAATCACTGGGATGATAAGAGGACTGGACTGAATTCACTTAATAATGATATATATTTGTGTTTAGACTTCATATCCTTCAGAAAAATGCTTGTTAAGACAAATTATTTTATTCTAGCAGCATTCTATTTAAAATATAGTAAGTATATACTAAGTATTTTTAAAATATGTCACTATTTTTGGGGCCTTTGACCCCCATTCTGAGAGGCTTTGTCCAAATTTTTTACTCTGAGAGGTTGAGAGGTATGTGTGTGTGTGTGTGTGTGTGTGTGTGTGTGTGTGTGTGTGTGTGTGTGTGTGTGTGTGTGTGTCTGTACTCATGCTTATGCTCATATATGTGAGAGACAAATAATATAAGCTTTTCATACACTGAACATTTATGGAAATGTGGAGCACTTATTTTCTTTTAGATGCAAGGGGATAAAAATATGTATGTATATATCTAATTATATCAAGAAAATTCAAATGAGAGCATCACAAATGGAAGAACAAAGACAGATTCACAAAATTCTGAATAAGGCAAAAGAGTGAATCATAAAACACTGAATACTTCAATGCCACTAAAAAGCCCTGTATAAGTAAGCCTTAACTACAAACACAGCTCGTGTCATCTTGTTAGTGGTTCTGTTATGGAAAGTTTCTTTTTAGTAATGTAATGTTCATAGGCTGGTACTAGGCGATCTGTCCTTATGAGTCATTTTAACCATAGATTAAACCCTGCACCTTGTATGTAAGGTAAACATCTCAACCATCATGCCAACCGATGTGTCGGGTTAAAGTTAGCTGTAAGGGTAGGGGAATTGTCATGGTTAGAATTAGGGTTAGCATGCTTGAGTAACCTGGGTATGGGGCTTCACCCCCTCTGCACCACCTTTCGCCTGGCCATAACCCTAACCATCCCCCTGCCATTAAGTCTAATGCCACACATTATGTTACTAAAACACTCTTTCCCTAATAGTACAACTACACAAGACAAAGGGGCAGAGAGCATATACAATCCCAGACATGCACAACACTGAATGTTTTCCCATGAATAAGCAAAAAAACAACTGCAGGACGAACCTCCTTGGTAACCACGAAAACCACGGCTGGAAAAACAAACTGGAACCAACGTTTCTTTTTGTTTAACGGATTTATTGTATTCTCCAAAAGTCACAAAGAAATAGATTAAACAAGTGAATCAAGTGCTTTCGCCCGGGCACTCCCAGGCTTTATCAAGATACTTATGCTGAATAATTCATTTGCTTATATACATACACCTTAATTGATTAATTATTTAATTAAAACCATTTTTATTATTAAGAACATTCTAAAATATGCGTATGCTTAAAGCTATCTCCTTTCATAAAATGACTCATGAATAAAACATAAAAAGTATAATATAGTATAAATTTACATGTTTTAAATACTTAAATGCTGTTAATACAACTTGTAAAGGACTTCATGAATTTAGTTAATTAATGTATTTCTTGTATTCTTGTAGTAAAATAAAACTTTAAAATGGAATTTTTACGGTGCTGTGCAAAACTAGCTTGAAGTGAAACATTCCATTTAGATTTCGTAGTGAAAATAAAACTGTTGTGCAGTTGCACCCTCTTAACTTACGTAATGCAACACTAGCATTTTACGGACTTGTACTTAGAAATTTCTGTTGTTAAGCAAAGGTATCTTCTTGTTATTAAAACGAAAAACATATATATAAAAACATTTATAAACATTCTCTTGCCTAAATATGCTCTTGCATAATATATAAATAATTACAATAAATAAATACATAAATACTTCGTTTGTTTATAAAAAGTATTTCTTAGTTGATTCATCGACGAACATGTAAAACCTCACTATTACAAATATATGAGTCCACAAATAAATAAATAAATAAATAAATAAATAAATAAATAAATACTTTGTTTCAACAACTATTACTGAGAATACAATAAATCCGTTAAACAAAAAGAAACGTTGGTTCCACTTTGTTTTTCCAGCCGTGGTTTTCGTGGTTTCCCATGAATAACCCTTACTCTAACCCTACCCTGAAAACATTTCCCATGCACACCCGCTGCTATAGCTCAGTCCTACACATCATCTCAACCACCACATTTTCATCTTAACATTCACTGCTCTGCATTCTCCTAATTATATACCTTTTATGAAACTGAGTTCAATTATATGTGATTCACACAACTGAACATTCAGTCATAGGTTCATAGGTTCATAGGTAGGTACTAGGCTATTGTCCCTAGGGCCTATATAAGCCTAGTCAAAAAGGTACCCTGGCATTTGCCACCCAAGAAAATTATTTTCGTGTGCCCCTGTCGAGCAGAGCCACAAAAGTGATCCCCAGGGTGAATTTCCTATTTCCCATCCAATCATCAAGATTTTTCTTGAAGAGTGCTAATGAGGAGCTCTGTTTGATATAGATAGGTAGTCTGTTCCAGAGTATGGGAAGTCTCTGGGACAGGAATCTATCCCTCCAGCATGTTCTGTTTATTGTGGTAACAATGTTTAGGTCACTTGAGTGTGTAGCTCGGAGGGATTGGGATTTCTTTAAGTGGAGCATGTCCAACAGCTCTGGGTTTGACATAGCTTTGTATGTTAGGCAGAGATCGCCTCTGAGTAGGCAATATGTGATAGAGTAAAGCTGGAGTTTTTTGAGACAGTCTGCATAGAGCATCTGTTTGAGGCCAGTAATCCTCTTTGTGAGGTATTTCTCCGGCCTTTCCAGTTGTTGTGGATGTCTTGTGAGGTACATACCAAAAGGGGCATTGTACTCTATAATGGGTCTAATGAGTGAGGAGTAGAGGGGGAAAAATGACCTCTTTTTTACTGGATGAGAAACCTTTTTGTGATGAGGTGTGCCATGTAGAAGGATTTCCTGACCACAGTGGCGATGTGATTATCAAAGGAGAGACTACTGTCCACCTGTGTCCCAAGGTCTCTTATCACACTTTCGGTGTTAAGTAGACTATCACCTATGTGGTAGTTCATGGGTACAGAGTTTTTACCAAAGGGGATGACAATGTACTTTTTGGCATTGAGCTTGAGGTCATGGCTTTGACACCAGGCATCTGTCTCAGTGAGACCCTTTTGTAGGATGTCCACATTGTTAGGAGTTTCAATTATGGCTCTTAGTTTGCAGTCATCTATGAACTTAGTTAGCCAAAGACCTTCTGTGTTAGCCTATACTTCAGAGACGTAGATACCAAACAGGACTGAACCCTGTGGTACTCCACTTGTCACTGGTCTGAAGTCTGATTTGGAGTCTGCTACTTTCACAGTGTGGGTTCGGTCAGTAAGCCAATTGGCAACGCATCTTGTGACAAAGGGATTTATACCTAATTTAGTGATTTTATCTATAATTCCAGAGTGGGGGATGGTATTGAATGCCTTGGCAAGATCTAGAAAGGCTGTGTGAACCATCTTACCTTCATCTATGGCTTTGGTGACTGTTTCAAAGAAGTCTATCAGGTTTAGGAGACATGATCTGCCTTTTACAAACTGGAACTATGTGGGGTCCAGAGTTTGGAGATCTCCAATGTCTTTGTTTATGGGCTCCATGTTGATATGTGCCATGACCTTGCAGACCAGGCTCGTCAGGCTAATGAGGCAGTAGTTCCTGGGGTCTGTCATGGCTCCCCCTTTGTGGAGTTGGATAACCATCGCAGTGCACCATTCAATGGGCACAAAGCCTGAGGTGTGGCTATGACTGAACATGGTACTTAGGTGGGTGCCAGTTCATTCTGTAGTTCATGTAGAAGGTAGCCTGGGATGTTGTTAGGTCCCATAGATGCTATGTTCTTGGCTTTGGAGAGTGAGGTTTTTACCTGTTCAGCCGTGATTACAGGAACTTTGCATTCTTCCGGGAAAGATATGGGCCCTTTAAGGGTGAGAGGGGGTTAAAGTTAGCACTGAACCAGGATGTTGGCAATATCAGATGGTTCTGTATATTTAGTGCCATTGTGCTGTAATTCAGAGCAGATATGAGTGTTGCCATTGAGATTATTGACATAGCTATAGAATACTTTGTGATTGTCTTTAGAATCAGTGGTGATTTTGTTTTCATAACTAGCTTTGGAGGATTTTATGAGGGATCTCAGCTTCTTACTGAGGCTACCGAGGGAGTTCCTCCAATCATGGGATTTTACTCTTTTTTGCAACAGTTTCTTTCTTCTGTTGTAGAGTTTGTTTATGGCAGAAGGCCACCAGATTGGCTTCCTTTTTTTGGAGGATAGCAACTTGGTTCTGTTATGGATAGCACGATCCATGCACTCGTGTAAGTGCTTATAAAGTGCATTTGTGTAGGATTCAGCAGTAGTACCTCTACTGTCCATCTGCATGGGTGTCGTGAAGTTTGCCACTTCTGTCTTAAGAAGTGTAAAGTTGGCTTTGGAGAAATTTTTTATGGTTGTTTCTCTAATGGGGGGTGAGGGAGGGATGTGGATGTTTAGGGTAATTAGCTTGTGGTCGGATCTGACCAATGAAAAACTGACCTCTGGTGTGGAACACCACTCACCCATGTTGGTGATGATCAGGTCTAGGATATTGCTGCCCCTGTTGGGGGTGTGGATAGGTTGATCCAAGGCATTGGAATTTATGAATTCCAGAAAACGTTGAGAAAAAGCGTTGGTACATGAGTAGTTTTCCAAGTTAATAGTGGGGTAGTTGAAATCACCCATTATTAGGGTGTTGGGTTGTATCCTAATATTTTCAAGTCTATCAAGAAAAGAGGAGTGGGAATCCTGAGGCATGGTGGGGAGTCTGTAGCAAGCTACAATCTGGAATGTGGTCTTGCCCAGAGTTAGTTGAATTTGGATAATCTCGGATGCATTTTGCTGAGCAACTAGCTTAGAGGTGTGGATATCTTTAATGAATATGGACACGCCTCCACCTTTAGTGTTTCAGTCCGGGTTAGATGGCCAAAAGGTGTGGTATGAATTATAGCCTGATAATGCAGGGGTGCTCTCTGGAGCTGTGAACCAGGTCTCTGTCACTGCACAGATGTCGATGTACTCCATTTTAAGGAGTGCCTCGAGTGAGTGCATTTTGAGGTTTAGAGTTCTAGCATTGTGCAGCATTACCCTCAGATTTTGCTTGCTTGTACCTGTTACGGTGGTGAATTTGTCATTTGAACCTTGCCTAAAAAAGGCACTATAGGGGTGGCAAGAGCCTTTGCCAATATTCCGAATCCCAAGGGCGACAGGTGCAGGCCATCAATGGCAAAGCATCGTTGTCTGTTGATCATGTCATCCCAGGCAGACAAATACTGGATTCCCTTAGAATGACAGCAGAAGCTTAGCCAATTGTTGAAGTCAGTCATTTTGTCCTTGTACTGTGGTATTATTCCAGGTGATGGCAGGATGCTACTCAGGTCTAGGATCATACCTGCCATGGTACAAGATTGGAGAGCTCCTCCATATCTCTTTTCATGTAGTCCAGGGAGGTACGTCTCAGGTCATTCACACCAACATGGACATTGGAAGAGTCATATTTGTACTTGTTGTGGAGTGACCTGAGTGCGTGCATTATGTGGCAGATCCTGGCATCTGACAGGCAGCTGATAGTAACTTTCTCCTTGTTTAGCCTGGTGAGTGGAACATCAGTGTGCCTGACTATAGAGTCACCTATGACTAGAGTTTTGGGTACGCTATGCCTTATAGGCTGTAGTTGAGTGGCACACTGAGTTTGTGTGCTATGTGTTATTTGGGTTGTGCTGGGGAGTAGAGGTTTCTTGCATTTATGCTTTGGAGGTCTTGGTTGTTTGGGCAGATTTTTATTGAGAGCCTCCGTGAATGTAGGCATGTGTTTTGTGCTTCTCTGTGTGTGTTTTGGTGGTGTAGGTTTTGAGGGACTATGTGATGAGTGTGGTGTGGTGCAAGTGTTTACCTTTTCCTCTTGACTGTCTAGTCCAGCCTTTGGTGAAGAGAGCTTTGCTTCCAGTTTGGCTATATAAGTGCATCTCTCACAGGTTGTAGTGTTGTGTGGTAGGAGGAGAGGGTTGTCTGTGTACATGAGGCAATTGCTGCATTGTCCCAAGATGCCCAGATTCATCAGGTAGACAGGAGAAAACACCAGGAGCTGACCTTTAGACATGTCTGGATAGGTGATTATCTATCAAGTACTAAAAACTGTTTTTGTCTAGACAAGTGAGAATAGTTGAGTGCTGTAGTAATTTGTAGCTTATTTAGTGCTTACAATGAGTTCTGAACAAGTGCTGAGCTCAAAGAAACAGATCTGAGTGCTAAAACTAAAAAGCTCGCTAGTTGCAAGGGAAAATTTGAAGAGCAGACTTTATGGTGCCAGGAATAGTTTAACCCAACTTAAGTGAAGGGGGGGGGTCAGGAGCTTACAAACAGTCCTGGATACAGCAAATCTGTATCTGGACTACACTTGTTACAGGAAAGGGGGGAAACAAGCTTAGAATTTTTTTCAGTAAAGTGGAAATGGAGAAAGCTGGAACAGAAGTTAATTCAAGGTTAAGAATCTGAGTTGGTTGGCCTTCACAAGTGTTCTCTATTTGATTGAATGAACTAATGACACTAGACTGGGAGGAGTGTCACAGATCAAATATACAATATGGGTGGGCAGCTGCAAAGTATCTTTAGGAAAGAAGTTTGTTCAGGTAGATACACTTATGCCACAAGCATGCATGCACCTCACATATTTAGAAGTACTGTTAAATCTCAATTCTACAGACTCAGTAGGCTTAATACCGATGATGACTGCTTTGAAGTACAATTAAATGAGATGGTTAATGATTTCTTGCTTAGTGGGTATGATAGATCTCTACTTTATGAACAGGTCATTAAGATTAGTGAAGATAGGCGGACTTTATTTAAACCAGTTTTGTATGAGGATGTTGTTAGTATTGACTCTAGGTGCAAACAAACATCTCTAGCACCTATTAGATATGTAACTACATATAATTTAAGGACACCCGCTGTTAGAAAAATTATATCTGATAATTGGGTCATCTTGATGGCATCAGATGAACTAAGAAGTTTATTGGGACCTAAAACCAATTTCTCTTATAAGAATATGAGGACCCTTAAGAGTTCACTGTACTACAAGGACTTTGAGAGGACTACACCTGTATCTACTATAGTGAAATATGGTACTCACAAATGTCACAACTGTTCTTGTTGTGATGACATTTGTAGTACAGAAAATGATACATTTGTGCATCCTATCAATGGTAGGACATTTAGTTTTAGAGTAGCAGGTACATGTATTACTACCCATGTGGTTTAATTGGCTACCTGCCAGGCATGTAATGCTTTCTATGTAGGCAAAACTACCCGCAGGCTTAAGGACAGGATGACTGAACATAAGTCAGAGATTAGGAGATGCTATGACAGGAATGCACTATTCAAACATATAGAGGAATTTGGTCAGCAGCATTTTTTTAGGTTTAGAATCATTGACCAGGTTACACCTACACTTAGGGGAGGGGACCTAAATAATCACTTAGAAATTAAAGAATATGAATGGATCTTGAGACTTATGAGTGATTCAAAACCAGGCTTGAATAGCCAAGTCAGTCTCAAACCTATTTTAGTTAAATTAAGTAGAGCTAATCTCTCTTAGCCTGAAGTTTTATCTGAATATAT